>NC_134704.1:118763267-119048267 GCF_043290135.1 Rhipicephalus microplus
ATGAAACTGTATGAAATGCACAAGAACTTCAGCTCGCATGACGACTTGAGGCCTGTTTTCACGCTGAAACGATCCCCTACTCAGGGCTCATTGTTTACATGAAGTCGCACCCAGATGGTAGAGTTGTTTTTGAAATCAAAGCATAGATCAAGTTTTGAAACCGTGTTATAGACGATGAGGTGCGTTCATAGAATGCCACGAAACCACGGGTGTAGCATACGAAGCAAGCAGGAACCCCATTACACATTCGTACTTGAAATGTGGCACCACATTAAAGATGAGGTCAGAAAAAAGTCATCGTTGTGGAGTGAAGACGGCGAGTGGAAGCACGTGATTTGTGTTCATTGTCGAAAATTTTTGTTAGGTGCACCAGTATGCGGACAAAAATTTTCGAAAATTTAAGCTCAATATGGTTTCAATAATGTTAAGCTATCACGAAGTGCACATAAATTTGTCACCTTCAATTTTTTTCCTTACAGTTGATAGCTATAACGTTTTTACTTACGTTAAATTGGTCTATAGGATCAGATGATACCAGAACTTGTGCGGTGAATAACCTTCGCTGCGTGCACTGAAAGGTAAGATTTTTCTGCTGTAAAACACAACAGGCAATTTTTCTTGTTCCACTGTAGAGGCATAAATTTGATACTCCAGGAGGTGGAATTACAAATTCATGCTTCTCACTACGGAGAAAATGCAGCTCTTATTTGATGTAAAACTAGCAAGCCAAGCGAGAAACGATGCAACCTCACGTTACTAGACTGATTGTTGGCCTCGTTGGCACTTGCTTCATGACATAATTTGGCCGCAAATATCACGAACACACAGCAAAAGAACACACAACTTGTGTAAGTGATTCCTAAAAGAGAGAAAAGAAGATAAAAGTGAGCCCCGTGAGTGTCTGCATCATGTGCGAAATTTCAACAGTTGGCCACAAGGAAAGAGGGCAAGGAAGAATTAAAAGAATGGTATTAAAAGGTATAGAGATTGAGATAAGAGGAAGGAGAGAGCGTCGTGCAGGGAGAGCGACACACAGAAGCAAGGAGAAAATAAGAAAGATGGACACGGTCGCAGGAGTCCGAGGACGAGGCACCACTCAGCGAGAGCACTTGTCGGCATCAGGAGATGGCGTAGGGCAAGCCAGTCGGCCATAGCTGCGCTCTGGCCGACTGGGTCGCCCTACGCCACCGGTCGCACAACCGGTCGGCACGAAATCCAGCGAGCGAGTCCCCAGAACTTGTGCTTGTCATGGCGTGTTCTGATTTTGTGATGTTTGTGGACAAAGTATGTCATTAACCACGTTACTACTTGAAACATGACAATCATTTAGACAGCATGCATTGAATTTTATGGGCTAAGCTCCTCGAGCCATGGGTAGAGAACAGTGGGCTACCAATGCTGCTTTTCTGATAGTTTTGATTGTCATACACAAGAATGACTCACCACCACCTCTCGTGTTAGGAGCCGTAGACGCTGCCATTCTCGTCTAGGAACCCTACACTTCCTTCGTTGAGGCAGGCAACAACACAGTTCCGAAATAAAACAAGACTGTGGTTTTAATTATTTTCGAAGAGGAGGTTATGAGCTGTGTTAAAAACCGCTTTCGACCTCAAGCGATATATTCTAAACTCACAACCGTCAAGACCAAGGCTCAATGTAGGCTTCTCACACATTGCATCAACCTTGAAGTGCAATAGCTGCACAAAAATTCACATTCAGTACTTGAACCACTATCAAAAGGGCGGTCATACGCATGGTGCTGCATACGACACCAGACGGCGGCGTGCCCCACTAATTCCACAGCCCCCCTGGAAAAGCACGTGACGGCCGCCACACATAGAGCTGGGTAGCTCACATTGCAAGAGCCTCTTCTTCGCTTTCCTTGCACTATGTGGCGTGGCGCAAACGTACGCTCCGCGGCTCCACACACTCCACTGCACACACGGAGTACGCGTTAGTTATTCATCACCCCAGAGGCGAATGAGCATCTCGGGTTTCCAAGGCAGCAGCAACGCCTGCTCGCCGCGAAGAATGCTGCGGAGAAATCCCGGAAGGCCGAAGCGAAGAGGATGCATCCGCGAGTCCACCTGGCTCTGAGAGCCAGTGAAGCAGAGGCGCCACATAAGCTAGGGCAAGCGGACCTGGGCTTAGAGCCCGCGAGGCCGATAACAGAGGAAAGCGGCGACAAGCGAACATGGAAGCGGAACGGGCGCGGCATGCAGCAGCCAAGCGTCTGAAGGGGTCGTCCAGTCTGCAGGCGCCGACGCGTTCTTCAAGCGCGACTTCCGAGACCACTCACTCTGCCACATTTGCAAGATATGCGATCGCTTGTGGCTCACAAATAAACACACCACCATTTCCTCTTATATACTCCTCTTCTGTATATATATTCAGCGATGTTTAAAAAATAAAGATTGTATACATACAGTCACCCTATTACAACGTACCACGTCTTTAAAAGATGTGTGGGGCGAATGTTTCATGATTTTACCGATAAGCGTTGAAGCTTCACCCCACTCATCAACACTTACTTCGTCGAGATGACTTGGACTTTTTTGCGCATATATTTCATGAAAAAAGAAGGATGGATATCTCTCTGACAACAGCGATGTTTTCGGTATATGCCGGTGAATGTGGCACACTCAAAAAATAACTGTTTTTTGCCACCAACATTCTGTATAGAAAGAAGGCTATGGTCTCGCCGGAACGGTGGGTCGACAAAAAAAGCTGGAAAATGAAGTGCCTGAAGAAAACGTTGCACAGAGTACGAATTCTTTCTGTCCCACGTGAGAGGCCACACGTCACCACGATTTTTTAGCGACGCCACTTGGTGCGCCAGCCCTCATATATCACGCTCCCTGTCATTGCACCGTCTTGTCGTGCGTCGTGCTTTTCACGTTGTTGTCAACTTTCAACTTTAAAACAACGATCGAATGAAAACATCACGGTATATGCCTCCACTCTGCAAGAAAAAAAAAAATAGTATTCCTAACTTTTACTTCAGTACACTTTCCCTGCGTGCCGCCGTCTTTTACGTCACACGAGTGAGCACGTGCATCTTCATTTGCAATTTTTGAAATACATTTGTGCGTTCCACGCGGTGTATTTCAGAGAACCTTCCAAATTTCTCTCAAACTCAGTTATTTTCTTATTGAAATAAGAGAGCGTCGTTCAGTGCTGTGCGACTGCATCAATATACTTAGCTGAGAGTGCTCAAGAGTGCTGAGAGTGCTCGTTGTTTAAATGAGCTGAATAGATAACAACAAGAACACAACTTTCATAAAAACTGCTAATGATCCGACCAAAAAATATTTCACGCTTCAGCGAAAATTGGCTATAAAAACTGCGCACGTTTGAGCGCAGATCCCAGCACACAGTCCGCTTAAAGGATAAAGTCTTAAAGGATATAGTAACCTATTTCAATAGCTGAAAAGGGTGCAACCATGGATAGCTATTTAATTCATTTCCCGTTTTCGAGTGCAGGCAATACAGCATATACACACACAGTACGTGTGTGTGTGTGTGTGTGTGTGTGTGTGTGTGTGAGTGTGTGTGTGTGTGTGTGTGTGTGCGTGCGTGTACTCTAGCTGCAAAAATCTCTCCATGCAGAGTTGGTATAGGGCTCGCATACATTTTGATACCAGTTAGGCAACTTCCACAGGCCAAATTTTGTGCAGAGAAACAGAACGACGAACGACGAAAACGGAGAACATAGCAAGTGCGCTAACTTTCCTCAAAACTTTATTTCGCGCGAATCACGAATATATGCTCACACGTTGCCCCCAAATGTAATGCGATGAAAAGCACCATCTTTCCTCATTCTTATTTAAAAAAAAACATGCGCAAGCAAGTGCACAAAAGGTGCGCTCATCAAGGTCATCGTTCCAATGTTGATCCTGGACGAAACAGGACAGCTGTGGTGCCGTAGGTACACAAAATCTCTCATAACACAAAACGAGTCGTGTCACGTGCTAATGTGTAGGTAGGCTTCTCCACCCATTGGAGCCTAATTGAATTTCGAGACTCAGCAGTGAAGCCCTTCAGAAGAGGCCTGCTTGCAAGATAAGGCATGGAGCCTAGTTCCTGAACTGTAGACAGGTATATCAGCTTCAAATTTCTAGAGAAATGCAATACATCGCACAGGTGGTGCGCTGTCGACAGGTAATGAGAGCGCTGCAACATTGCAGGCAACGATAACGATTTGTGACTCGTGGTGCTCTGTAAACTTTGTTGGTGAGCCCGGGTTTTGTGAGAATTGACCAACCATAAAGAAACGCCAGGTCTGAGTGGAAGGCGCCGCACAGTCACAGCGAAAGCTAAAAGAATGGCTTTTAAGAGTCTTTTGAAAACACTCATTGGGTAACTGCTGCAAGCACAATTGCTTGATACCCATCAGGGCTATAATAAGAAACTTCTGGGCAGTAGGGTGGTATTTGTTTTGCTATTTTTCGTCATTCTTTTGTGAAGCGCGGTATCCGCTAAACACTTGCAAGGAATTTTGTGCGATCTGCCCATGCAGTATCTGACGACGATTAGGAATTACTGGTTATGCGCCACAGTTATTATGGGAACGAGAACAAGCTTTTGTAATGGGTTGGAACATTGGACCATCAACTCGTTACGCTGGTCGCGTTGTACGACTACTGGTTGTTCTCTGGCTGTTTTAAAACGCTTTATAAGTCGTAATAACGGGATCGCTTTCCCGACATAAAGCCTGTCTGAGGCAAGTTTACCAACAAGTCACAAGCACGAGCGTAGCTCAGAGCCATTTTGCTTCTGGTCACCGACACGTGCGGACGCAGGATGGCAGGCTCGTCAAGAGCTGTGACAGTGGCCGACGCTGGCCGTGGTTTCTCGTGCACATCAATTCCTAGGGACTACCGTTTAATTCTGCCACCACTGCCTTCAGGTGAAGGACTCAGATGCACGTCGGTTCTGCACTGCGACATCGCAGCCCGTCCGTGCGGGATTTATGACTGCCGAAAGCCGCCCAAGGAACTAGGCATGGTTCAAGAGGTGAGCAGCATAGAAGCTTATCAGATGTCACATGTCTAACTTCTTAACTTGACGACAGATGAGGCTAAGAAGACACTTCTGGACGCTGGCCTACTCTCTGTGAAAGACCGGCCCTGCGTCGTCGTCGACCCATAGAGGCAAGAGGTGCATCTCAAGTTGCATTGGGGAGCCTTTGACGTCAACGCAGAGACTGTACGGCGTGCTTTCCGGGTGTACGGTGAAGTGAAAGAAGTCATCAGTGACAAGTGGAGAGACGAAGACTTCGAAAGAGTTGAGTCAACCATAAGATTTGTTCGGCTATTACTTAAGGAAGGCGTTACTACAGATCAAATACCCCACTAGATGCGTCTCGGGAGCGGTACGGCAGTGGTAGTCGTGCCAGGAAGAGCGCTGCTGCGCCTGCATTGCCGGAACACTGGACAAATTCGTCGCAACTGCAGGGTGCCCAGGTTGTCGCGCTTTTGGGCATGAGCAGGCGGACTGTACTCGTTCTTACGCCAGTGCAGCAAGTCGAGCAACAAATGCCGACCACATTGAATTGTTGATGGATGAAGAGGAAGCAGAGAGGACTGCGGCGTCAGAGTCAGCGGTGGAGGCGTCTCATGCAGTGGCGACCAGCGAGAGAGAGACACCTAAGCAAGACACAGATGACAATACGGTTATGCACACTCCAACGCAACGGCGCTTGACTCGGACGGAAACCTAACACACGCCTGAGCCAGTCATCGGCCCCGACGTTACTTCGGACAAGGATGTAGTCGAAACTACGCCAGTAATGCGACGCCTGAATGAGAGAGACGTGGCGTCCCAGCAGCGTCCGACCCAGGAAGATCAAAGGCAGTGGCGAGTTGCTGGCTCCGAAAAGTCTCGGGGTGCTGGCCGCCTGCGTTCATCGTCGCTTTTACGCGGCGGCGATGGGACGACGCCTTGAGCGTCGGCCGGACAGTGGGTTGGGTGTTCGTAAGGTAATCGTCGTTCGCTCGGCTTTTTCTCATCACGATGGCGACGATTAGATTGGCGACGCTAAATGTAAGTGGGCTTTCTGCCAAACGTCGGCAAAACCAGGTTTACCGCCTGATTATAGAACAAGATCTAGACATCGTCGCTCCACAGGAAACTAGAGAGTGAAGAGCACGCTGAGCGAATTGTACTGCCTTTCACAAGACTGTTCAATGTGTGCGTTTGTCACGTGGTGGGTACATCTGCAGGGTGCCTCTTGTTAGTTCAGCAGAGCCTTAATGCGATATTGCAGTCTGTAACTACCTGCGAGGCGGGTCGTTTTATTACATGTGATTTATCCTTACTAAAAAAAATGAAGAGTAGTCTGTGTGTACGCACCCACTGTGATTCAAGATCGAAAAGGGTTTCTTTGAAGAACTTTATGTGTATTTAAATTGTGAATGTAAGCTAATTTTGGCCGGGCATTTCAACTGCGTTTGTTCGAGTATAGATAAAATGAAGTTTCAGGCCGTACAGATATTCAAGCACTGCCGTTATAATCGATATGGTGGTGAAGGCTCAGCTAGAGGACGTGGGTAAATGTCTTTGCAATGGAAAAGGGGTTGCATTTACCCAATTCAGCGTTCAAGCCATGCTAGACTAGACAGAGTATACGTGCCTCCTGAAATCATTCCTTCGTGCCATGTTTAGAGGGTTACACCTATTACGTTTAGTGATCATTGTTTGGTTTCATTCTCAGTGGGTAAACATAGAAGTAATAAAGAACATTTCTCTTGGGACCTCTGGAAATTTAATGTAAAGCTATTAAAGGATGAAGAGATTAATAGCATTTTCCTAGAGGGCATAGAAGACTTGGCAAATAGAACACTTGAATCCTTGGGACATAAGTGGGAAATACTTAAACAGACTATTAAACTGAAAGCTCTTGAGAGAGCCAGTACGCTGAGAAATGCTGAAAAAGAACTTAAAGTGCGCTTGCGTGAAAACTTGCAACAGCTAGTAGCGGAAGAGTGTACTCAGGCCGGAACATTTTCAGAGGAGATAAACAGAACTAAACAAAAGCTAGAGTTGATCAACCAAGAACGTTATCAGGGAGCATTGATTCTAGCTCGAGCAGAAAACTTGGTAGCGGGAGAAATTCCAACGAAACGAGCTCTCGGAGCTGAGAAGAAATATGCCTGTAAAAGTGAAGTAAAAGAAATAGAATATAAAGAAATAAGGTAAGATACGAAAGAAGCATTATCCCGTGCTTTTTTCGAATATTTCAAAGAGTTATTCCCACCAACCAATGTACACGCAGATCGTTTTATTAGTGATTTCATTGCTGTGTATGTTGATTTCATTTATGTGTATGTGTGTACACGCAATTTATATGCATAGCATTGTTGTCATATATATAGTATTCTGTATTCCATCATATTTTGCATTGTACTTCGGAATTTGTGTCGAACTACTTACGCATATTAGTCTCTGTATATAGCATTACTGTACGTGCATCTTCCAACTTGTACTGCGCTAAACATCTCATGGCCTATGTTCGTTGCCTATATGTTCATGGCTTATGTTTCTTTACTCATGTCCACGTTGCTTGCCATGTATTAGGGAGGCTCGGGTTCTCCTCAAGTGACAAAACGTCACTTTTCTCCCGAGCCTGCCCTCATCCTTGGGATGAAATAAAATTGAATTGAATTGAATTGAATTGCAATAATGCGAAGCCTTGTGGAAGAAAGTAAGAAAATTTTGGAATTGCCTTTAACTGAGTCAGAAGTTAAAAAAGCAATTGATAAGTTAAACATTGGTAAGTCTATAGGACCTGATGGTCTGAGTGCTGCAGTATACAAGGAATTCAAATACGATTTTCACCTATCTTGAGGGAGGTATTTAACGAGGCTTTTTTTGTAAACAACTTCCACCATCGTTCTTGTAAGCCCACACGGTCCTAATACCTAAAACAGAAGATCCCGCGAACTTGAGAAGTGTTACTTCATATAGACCAATTAGCTTAACTAATGTTGACTCTAAAATGATGAAGATATGGGCCAGAAGACTCCAGACAGTTATAACAAAACTAGTTGGGTGCCACCAAACTTGTCGCATAAAGGGAAGAGAAATAATGACCAACATAAAAATAGCACGATCAATCCTAGAAAGTTGTGACGCTATGCATCTCAATGTTGACATGCTTCAAACTGACCTCGAAAAGGCATTTGATAGCGCGCTGCACGACTTGCTCCTTTCTTTACTTCAGCACATTGACTTGTGGGGTTTAACGTCCGAAAACTACCATTTGATTATGAGAGATGCTACTTGAGCACTTAACGTAGGGAGTTTGATTAGCGACAGAGTGCGCATGGCTTACACTGGATGCACGACCAGATTGGTAATAAATAAAACTGCGGGTGAGCGTATACCTGTGCTGCCGTCAGTGAGACAGGGGTGCCCACTATCGCCCCTGATTTTTGCCATTTTTTAATGAACCTTTCTGCTTAAGTGTAATAATAACACTGCAATAAGCTGCTTTAAATTGCATAAAGCTGAGGTTGGCCTCCTTGCATACGCAGACGACATTGCAGTTTTCTGTACAAATTATGAGAGTATAATACATGCTGTATATGCCGTGAAAATTTTCTGCCAGGTGAGTGGTAGTGCCGTGAACTGGGATAAGTGCCTTGGCTTCTGGCATGGGGAATGGGACGTCACGTGAAGAATATTTCTAAACATTAAATGGCAGGAAGCACCAGTGAAGCATTTAGGAGTACCGCTGGAGTTCTATCACGACAGTGAACTGTACTGGAAAAAAGAAACACAGGCGTTGCGCTATGATGTGGAAAAACGGAAAGGCTGGGTTATTTCGATATTCGCACGGGCCACAACGTGCAACTTGTTTTTTGTGACCAAGCTGTGGTACGTAATGCAGGTTTTGCACTGCAGTAGAATGGTGTACAGAAAATACACAGAGCATTTGCAGTTTTCATTTGGAGCTCTGTCTGGACAGAATCAAGCTGCACAAACCTCTTCAGAAAAGTTCGAGAACGGATTAGTTCATTTGTGCATAAGCCAACTTGTCAATAGGTTTTTTTCTGTTTAATGTAGATGACCCCTTTTTGAGAACTGCTACACAACTATGGTTATCTAGAGTGCTGCCGGGATTTCTCGTATCGTCATCAAATACGCAAGGACCAATACAAGGGTATTTAAAGGATTGTTACGAATGTCCAAGAATTTATCAATACTCAGCTAGGAGCTGACGGTACCTCAATGAATTCTGTGGTTGTATTTTGTGATGCACTTCTTTTTTGACAAATGTGTCAATATGTCAAATGTGAACAGTCTTGATATGCAAGGCAATAAAGAAAAAAAACAGCCTAGCTCAGTGGAAGAATACTGGCCTGGCACGCTGAGGATCCGGGTTCGAGCCCCACGGTGTTTTTTGTGCTACGTTTTTTTTTGTTATTGACACCGGTCATAGCGCCGGTGGCGGATGACTGCGCATGACCTGAGTTTTGATTTCATAACAGCTTTCGCAGTTAAACTAACCAGAATAACACAAGAAGCCGGCAAAATAGCAAAGTTTGGTAGTGATTAGACAAGCCTGAAATCATTGTCCCTGTCGGATGAAGAATTGTATTTTGTGAGCGTGCACCCGCTGTCCACCTCGGTGAAGTCGTGGGGGTGCTGCTCTGGTACTGACACAAAGGTCACGGGTTCCACCCCAGCGGTGGCGGTCGCATTAGATGGAGGTGAAATCGTGGAGGCCCGTGTTTTGTGTAGTGTCAGTTCACGTTAAAGAACACGAGATGGTCAAAATATGGGGAGCCCTCCAGTACGGCATCTTTTATATTCATATCGTGGTTTCCGCTTTCCTTCCTTTTTCGCTCAGTTCGTTTTCTTTAGTTCTCTGTCTTCCTTCTCTAGTGCATGATAGCAAAACGAGATATTTGTTATCCAATAACCCTGCCTGCCTTTCTACATAATGTATATATATATATATATATATATATATATATATATATATATATATATATATATATATATATATATATATATATATATATATATATATATATATATATATATATACATTACGCGAGAGTAAGAGTTTCCTCTTACTCTCGAAAACATGTTTCAAGGCGAGAGGGACGCGGCAGCAACGAAGTTTGGAAAATCATGTCAGTGTAACTCATCCCCTGATGAAGGGAGGATCCCTCCCGAAACTGTTGGGAAATAAATATATTGATCCTTCTTGACAACGCTCCCGTTGTGCCATATCCCATACCTTCACAAAGACTACTGCCCATTGAATTATTACTCCCACTATATATATATATATATATATATATATATATATATATATATAGAGAGAGAGAGAGAGAGAGAGAGATACATATATACATACATATATATATATAAATATCTGAAACCACACATTGCTATTATTGAACGAGCAATAGTTGGAAAATTTACGTCCCCCAGATCATGATCAGAAAAAAAATCCCTTTGAAATTCTTTCTCTGAGCTTCTCTTTCAAAATTGACAATGAAAAATAATGTACTTGACATTACATATAAAACATATATATATATATATATATATATATAAAGTAGTGTCTACTTATAAAGGCTACTGTTTCGTGTTTTGACACAATAATGAAATGTGACAGACAATAATGCCAAGTTAAGTATAGGGGTATTGGGGAGGTTAATAAACCAAATTGTAAGGTAAATCTGAAGAAAGAAAAGTGTGTGAAAATATAACTTGACTTGCCGTGGGCAGAAACCATGGGCAGGAACTTTTGTGTCTTCACATTTATCTACCACTCGGTCTAATAACCTCCCCTATACCCCTATACTGTACTTGGCAATATTGTTGTCTGTAAGTATACACTCCTTTCCTATACACACATATATATATATAAATCTTTATATATATATATATCTCATACCTTCCATATCCATACCTTCACATACTCATACCTCATATCTCATACCTTCATATCTCATACCTTCACGAAGACTAACTGGCCCATTGAATTATTACTCCCACTATATATATATATATATATATGCAAGTAGGTGTGCTTTCACATAACAACTGTTTATTGTGCCGAAGTTTCGACGGGAACCCCGTCTTTTTCAAGGCATAATACTATTTACACATGTTCCGTGTCTTCTTATATCTTGACGAAACAGGAGGGGAGGGGTCAAAAGAGAAAGAGAGAAAAAAAAGAAACAGTGAAACGGGAGGACAAACATTAAATAAAATATAGATAATTTAGGAGAAGAAGCAAGACCGACACGGCGTAATTAGAAAGGGGCAGCATTTCAACAGAGTAAAGCAGAGGTAGATAAGCAATGTCATCATTGTCAACAATACCTCCCCCGCACCCACTCTTCCCCAAGTGGGCAGGGGACCGCCGTTCTGGTATTTCACCTTTCCGTGTAGTCCGCTGGCGGCTCGTTCCTCTTTGAAGTGTATGACAAGTTATAGGGGAGGGCTTAAGCGCTTTGAGTGCGTGCTGGTGGCGTCGCGAGGAGCGAAAAAGCCGGTGAATGAGGCACCGCCATCGATATTCATTATATGCATTGGCTCCTTGTCAGTGAAGAAACAGAATGTGCGTTAAAAATTGAAGAAGGAAAAAAAAAAGAACAGGGGGGGGGGGGGGGAGATGGGAGACTGTACGACATCCGAGACAGTCACCACACAGTTGCAGCTCACTGGGAAGACATGCGCGCATGTATGAAAAAGTTAACCAAACCACCTAGCTGTCAGCTCCTTGTCAGTGAAGGAACAGAATGTGCGTTGAAACTTAAAGAAGAGAAAGAAAAAAAAAGGGGGGGGGGGACCGTACGACATCCGGAACCACTTATCTGTGCGTTCCGGCTGTGCTTGATGAGGCAAATCATTTCTATGTTGTCAGATGCATAGGCCAAAACCTTTGTTAGCGGGTAATATTATTGTCGTAATGAAACCGGAGTGTTTAGAGAGAAGCGTTTGCGTCTTTTAGCGGTCGTAACGCAGACAGAGTGCCTGGGTGTGCATTTATTCCTTATTTTATCGTGTTAAATTTGTAGATAAAATAAGATTCCCGTTGTTCCCGTTCTCTGATTGTTCGAAAGTTGTTTTCTAGTAGTGTAAACCTGATGTCATCAAAGCTGTGGTCTTTTAATGTGCAGTGTTTTGAAAGTGGAAGGCCTGGCAGAGATCGTACATGTGCCCGATAGTTGTTGAATCTAATTCTAAACGGAGTGTCTGTCTGGCCCACGTATTGCTTGTTACATACCCCACATTCCAGGAGGTATATGACGTTGTCTGAGTCACAGTCTAGTGCACCTCTTATCGTGTGCCTAAAATCCGAGTGGGTGCTTTTCGCCACTGTCGTTGTCTGCATGTGTTTGCATACCCTGCATCTGCTTTTTCCGCAAGGGTCACACCCAATTTGAGGTTTCACACCTATCTTTGAATTTATTAAATGATCCTTTATATTTTTCGGCCTTCTGTATACAACACAAGGAGGAGAAGTGAAAATTTTGGATAGTCGCACGCTCTGTTCCAATATGTTAAAGTGTTTTCTGAGGACCTTGTTTATGTTCGGTGGGTTGCTCGTGAAAGTGAATAGCAAGTTTTTGTTGCGGTGTTGGTCGCCGTTTCTCTGGTGGTTGAGAAGAATCTGGCCGTCCAGATTTTCAGCTTTTTTGATGGCGTCATCGATGATAGCTGGCGGGTATTCTTGATTAAGGAGTACTTCGCGCATATGTGTGCTGTTTTTGTGTAAGTCCTCGGTGCGGGAGCAGATTCGTCGAAATCTGTGTGCTTGGGAATAGGGAATGCTGGTCTTGCAATGTCGCGGGTGGCAGCTTTTGAAGTGCAGGTATTGTTGCCTGTCTGTAGGTTTTCTGTATACGTTAGTTACCAACGCACCATCGTCAACTCGAATGAGTACATCAAGAAAGTTTATTTCAGTGTTAGAGTAGGTGTGTGTAAAATAAATGCTGGGGTGTACCTGGTTGAATGCCTGTATAAATTTGAGGAGCTCGTTTTCCGAATTTGTCCAAACTATGAATATATCATCTAGGTACCGTTTATAGAGTAATGATTAGATATTACAGGATGAAAGAAAATTGGACTCTATGTGGTGCATGAACATGTTAGCGTAGTTTGGGGCCATTCTTGTACCCATTGCCGTACCGCTGATTTGAAGATAGTACTGGTTGTTAAATTCAAAGCTGTTCAAATCGAGTACAATTCTTATGAGGATTTCAATTACTTTTTTGCTTGGATAAGCGACAGGGTTGTGTGTGCCATACAATTCTACAAGCGCCCTTACACCATCGTCATGTGGGATATTTGTGTAGAGTGAGCTAACATCCAATGTTTCGAGAAATGTACCGTCTGGAATTTTCACGTCTGCTATTTCCCGAAGGAAGTGGTTTGTGTCTCGCAAGAAGGACTCATGTGTGGGTGGTATGTCTTTTATTAAAAAATCAATATAACTGGAAATGGGCTCCGTTAACGTTCCCGTGCCTGATATAATGGGTCTGCCAGGGTTATTCTCTTTATGAATCTTCGGCAGCATGTAAAAACGACCAGGCGCCGAATGTACCGTAATAAGTACCGAATGTACCGTAATAAGTGCAAAGTGACATACTGGCTGTGCGAGTGGGCAAACTCCGTCCGTTTCAGATGAACTAGGCCTTAGAACGGGTCCAAATTTTCTTAAACTTAGAAAAGTGGTTGACAAAAGAATACGGCACGAACTTCACGTGCAAAGCCTCGAGCAATATGTACTGGCGGGTACGGCTCCGAAGGGGCTGCGCTTGTCGCTAACACCATCGATGCATAACTTTGCCGAAGGGGAAATGAAACGGTGGAACGAAATTCTCGATGACGCCACACAGGAGCTAACGAAGGTCACCATCGAACACTGTAGAAAGACTCTAAACGCACTGACAGACGAGGAGCGGTATTTAAGAAATAACTTTTCTCTTTCGGAGTGGCAGACTAAAGAACTAGACGTATTTGAGCACAAAAAACGGAGGAAATTGAAAAACTTGAGAAAAATATTTGCGCGGCACAATGTGTCACAAGCTATACCCACTGCTGCTTACGGAAAAAATTCCAAATCATCTCACGTTAAAAAAATTTGCCACCACACCCCAAAGAGCCATACGTTATTAACCTTTCCGACAAAGAACTTAGCAAAGAAGAATTGAGTATACTATCACGCGGACTTACATTCTGCCCTGGCAACGGAAGGTATGATGAATTCACGCTCCTAAAAGACCTAGACAACTTCGCACGAAATTTACGATTGGAGGAATATTTCTTTGATAAACCCGAAAAAAATAATGCACTTTTTTGTGGGGTAATCGGACGGCAATGGACCCCAGACGCCAACAGAGATCGACATCTGGATCTCTATATAGACGCGGTTCAAAAAGATGTTATACATGCGTACAAAGTGCACAAACCAAGCATGAATAACATATCAAAAAGAGAAAAAGAGGCACTACTCACGTTGAGCAACTGCGAAGATCTCGTCATTAAACCAGCAAACAAAGGAGGCGCGATTGTTGTTCTAAATAGATCGGACTACATTGAGGAAGGCAAGCGACAACTAAACAACAAACAATTCTACAAACACCTTGACTTTGACCCTACCACGGAGCACAAAAAGATCATTGTAACAACCCTGGAGAATCTCACACGTGAAGGCGCCATTGATTCAAAGCTTAAAAAGGCACTTATTACGGTACATTCGGCGCCTGGTCGTTTTTACATGCTGCCGAAGATTCATAAAGAGAATAACCCTGGCAGACCCATTATATCAGGCACGGGAACGTTAACGCAACCCATTTCCAGTTATATTGATTCTTTATTAAAAGACATACCACCCACACATGAGTCCTTCTTGCGAGACACAAACCACTTCCTTCGGGAAATAGCAGACGTGAAAATTCCAGACGGTGCATTTCTCGTAACATTGGATTTTCGCTCACTCTACACAAATATCCCACATGACGATGGTGTAAAGGCGCTTGTTGAATCGTATGGCACACACAACCCTGTCGCTTATCCAAGCAAAAAAGTAATTCATATCTTCACAAGACTTGTACTCGATTTGAACAGCTTTGAATTTAACAACCAGTACTATCTTCATATCAGCGGTACGGCAATGGGTACAAGAATGGCCCCAAACTACGCTAACATATTCATGCACCACATAGAGTCCAATTTTCTTTCATCTTGTAATATCAAACCATTACTCTATAAACGGTACCTAGATGATATATTCATAATTTGGACACATTCAGAAAACGAGCTCCTCAAATTCATACAGGCATTTAACCAGGTACACGCCAGCATTTATTTTACACACACCTACTCTAACACTGAAATAAACTTTCTTGATGTACTCATTCGATTTGACGATGGTGCGTTGGTAACTAACGTATACAGAAAACCTACAGACAGGCAACAATACCTGCACTTCAAAAGCTGCCACCAGCGACATTGCAAGACCAGCATTCCCTATTCCCAAGCGCACAGATTTCGACGAATCTGCTCCCGCACCGAGGACTTCCACAAAAACAGCACACATATGCGCGAAGTACTCCTTAATCAAGAATACCCGCCAGCTATTATCGATGACGCCATCAAAAAAGGTGAAAATCTGGACGGCCAGATTCTTCTCAACCACCAGAGAAATGCCGACCAACACCGCAACAAAAACTTGCTATTAACTTTCACGAGCAACCCACCGAACATAAACAAGGTCCTAAGAAAACACTTTATCATATTGGAACAGAGCGTGCGACTATCCAAAATTTTCACTTCTCCTCCTTGTGTTGTATACAGAAGGCCAAAAAATATAAAAGATCATTTAATAAATTCAAAGATAGGTGTGAAACCTCCAATTGGGTGTCACCCTTGCGGAAAAAGCAGATGCAGGGTATGCAAACACATGCAGACAACGACAGTGGCGAAAAGCACCCACTCGAATTTTAAGCACAGGATAAGAGGTGCACTTGACTGTGACTCAGACAACGTCATATACCTCCTGGAATGTGGGGTATGTAACAAGCAATACGTGGGCCAGACAGACACTCCGTTTAGAATTAGATTCAACAACCATCGGGCACATGTACGATCTCTGCCAGGCCTTCCACTTTCAAAACACTGCACATTAAAAGACCACAGCTTTGATGACATCAGGGTTACACTACTAGAAAACAACTTTCGAACAATCAGAGAACGGGAACAACGGGAATCTTATTTTATCTACTAATTTAACACGATAAAATACGGAATAAATGAACACCCAGGCACTCTGTCTGCGTTACGACCGCGAAAAGACTCAAACGCTTCTCTCTAATCACTCCGGTTTCATTACGACAATAATATTACCCGCTAACAAAGCTTTTGGCCTATGCATCTGACAACATAGAAATGATTTGCCTCATCCAGCACAGCCGGAACGCAGAGATAAGTGGTTCGGATGTCGTACGCCCCCCCCCCCTTTTTTTTCTTTTCTTTTCTTTTTAACGCATATTCTGTTCCTTCACTGACAAGAAGCTGACAGCTAGGTGGTTTTGTTAACTTTTTCATACATGCGCGCATGTCTTCCCAGTGAGCTGTAACTGTGTGGTGACTGTCTCGGATGTCGTACAGTCTCCCCCCCTCCCCCCCCCCCCCTGTTCTTTTTTTTGCTTTTTTAATTTTTAACGCACATTCTGTTCCTTCACTGACAAGGAGCCAATGCATATAATGAACATCGATGGCGGTGCCTCATTCACCGGCTTTTTCGCTCCTCCCGACGCCACCAGCACACACTCAAAGCGCTTAAGCCCTCCCCAATAACTTGTCATACACTTCAAAGAGGAACGAGCCGCCAGCGGACTACACGGAAAGGTGAAATACAAGAACGGCGGCTCCCTGCCCACTTGGGGAAGAGTGGGTGCGGGAGAGGTATTGTTGACAATGATGACATTGCTTATCTACCTTTGCTTTACTCTGTTGAAATGCTGCCTCTTTCTAACTACGCCGTGTCGGTCTTGCTTCTCCTAAATTTTCTATATTTTATTTAATGTTTGTCCTCTCGTTTCGCTGTTTCTTTTTTTTCTCTTTCTTTCTCTTTTGACCCCTCCCCTCCTGTCTCGACAAGATATAAGAACACACGGAACATGTGTAAATAGTATTATGCCTTGAAAATGACGGGGTCCCCGTCGAAACGTCGGCACAATAAACAGTTGTTATGTGAAAGCGCATCTACTTTCATATTTATAACCTTGCGGCAACCGAAGTTATTCTTCTATATATATACACATATATATATATATATATATATATATATATATATATATATATATAGATGACGCCATAATAAGTGCAAGTAACCAGGACCGCAAAACGCTTTTAAGCACCAAGAATAAACAGCCAGTCTTCTCCGGCACTAACCTTGTTCTAACATTTTCCGCGCCTGCGCAACACGTAAATGCCATTTTAAGAAAGCACCATAACATACTTCTACAAAGCGAACGACTTAAATTAATTTTCCCAGAACCACCGCGTGTGACGTACAGAAGAGCGCAAAATCTGGGTGACCTACTCATGTCGTCCAAAAGCGTACGCAGTAAACCTACTGGCTGCCGTCCTTGCAACAAACCTCGTTGCAAAGTCTGCCAGCATATGACAACTTCACTTATCGCAAACAGCACCGCATCTAACTTCAGCGTGAAAATAAATGGTGACTATAACTGCGACACGCGTAATGTAGTTTACCTCCTGGAATGCTTGATCTGTGGAATGCAGTACTTAGGCGAAACCGAAACACCCTTCCGATATCGGTTTAACAATCACAAGGCTCATATCTCTTCACTTCCTCACCTTCCAATATCAAAGCATGCTAACGCAATGGGCCACTCACTTGACAACATTAGAGCCACGATTCTGGAGTCTGGCTTCCGAACGCATCATGACAGGGAAGTGCGCGAATCATTTCTCATCTTTAAGTTCAATACAATCGCAGGCGGGTTAAATGAAAGTACGGGGAAACTGAGCGTCTTGCACCAGTGACCGGTGTAGATGTTATTGCTTGTACCAGCTGTAATCCTTGTGCACGTGTCGTGACTTGTTATTTGATTGCTTATAAGTAGGATGTGATATGGGGGCCCCCATGTAGATTTTACGTCTGATTGTTGTACTTGTTTTTATGATGTTTGCACACTCGTGACTATTGCAAGCGAAACGTATGCGCTTATATGCTGTTGCACCACTGTTACATTTGTTATTCTGACGAAGGCCGGTCCCACGGCTGAAACGTAAAGAAACCTTTCCGTTTTTCGACGTGTGTCTCCTTTTTTTTTCATACTATTTACCGGCGTCCAAGAATTTATTCCCTGCAATTATGCCTACAATGGACACCGGAACGACCACGTCGAAAAGGATCACATGGAAGTACCCGAACACCGCTGTTTCCACAGTAGTTCTAGGCGACTCCCAAACCAAGTATGTCTTCCAGTATTTTGACCCAAATGTGGCGGGCACGCCCGCGTTTGTTTCGCAGTCCGGCGCCCTTATCAAGGATATGGCCATTCTACTGGACTTCGTTCCTCCCACCGCGACAACTCTTGTCATTCATGCTGGTACCAACGACCTGGCGTTCCGCACCGCTCACGCTGCCTTCCAGAGCCTTCGCAAACTGTTAGAAGCCATCCCAAAGGTACACCCTGAAATCAGGAGGATATATGTGAGCTTTGTGTTGCCAAGATCTACTAACAGACGTCGTTTCCGCAACAATCCGTCCTTCGTTGAAAAGTTCAACCTAGAGGCTGACCAGTTCAACAGGCTCCTGCAAGACTACTGCCGTCACTCTTGGCTCGTTTATTTTCTCGACCACGGCTTCTACGAGCTTCCCCCCACACGCGCCTTGGCGGCTGATGGCTTACACCTCAGTTTCGAGGGAACGGCAATTCTAGCTAGTCACCTGCGTCAACTTTTCATGACGAGGTTCAGCGACTCTGCCTCGTCTTGGCGTACTTGTGCACCGACTGATTTCCGTGCTCCAGCTAAGGAAAACTCTGTGACAACAAATGACGCCGCTCCCGGCCACCTCCCTTCGACACTTGACCTGACCAGCTGGCCCCCATTGAACTGTCCTTCTGTAAATCATCTGTCGGGTTCCGGGAGACCTTCTAGCTCTATTCAGGCAAACAAATACTCATCGAGCTTACCTACAACTAGTGGTTGCCAGACACGCGGTGCCTCCGCGCATGAGCGGACTAGTGGAGGCAGTAAGGATGAATCTGTACCCAATGGACCAGTCCTTGAATCCTGTCGAACTAATTGCCTCTCGGAGAACGGCTCGTCGGCTTGCCAGCTACCGAGCGTCCATCGTTCACCTTCACAATCTACTACGAAGTCAACCTCGGACGACCACGTTCAGCCGATTCTAGGGTTGTCGAAATCACCCGTGACGGGCAACATTCACTTGCCTCGAGTATCGGACAACCAGCTACCCTCTAGCCAGCCCAACGACACGATCCCTGCAGTAGTACAGTCGACGGTGGACAATTCCCATTTGAACCCGCCATGTCTACAACAGCCGATGCCTACTACGTTCAAAACTGTCAGTGTTTCGACTTCTGGTGCCCCTACTGCTCAAGCCTCCCGCTACTTACTGCGAACTCATCGCACCGATGGCCCTCCAAAAAGCAAGGCCCAGTGACTACCATCTACACGTCCTGGTAAAAATTCTTCCGACTACTCTGTATCTAGAATATTCTTAAAAATTCGCAAAGTGATAGAAAAGCGGATTCGGTGTGAATTGCATATCTCTACGTTAAAAACTTATTTAGAAGCTAACATTGTACCTAAAGGCCTCCGCATTGTCATTAAACCCGCCACAACTAGCATGTCTGGTTCTGAGGTTGTCGCGTAGAACGAGGTGCTCTCTAGAGCTTCTTTTGACTTGGTGCACATTGTCATTCGCCATTACGAAACATCGCTCAAAGCCATTCGTAACCAAGAAAGCCAATTGCTTTCCCATCACAAACTCGCCATCCATGAATGCGCGCTGCTGGCTTCATACCAGCGAAAAAAATCTGATGAAGTATATGCAGCTAAAAGAAAGAAGCTTGTCAGGGACAAAGTTATTACGCCTCATACTCCCCCGATAAGGCATACCGCTGAAATTTCTTCGAAATCCATTAGCTACAGACCTCTAAGTGACCCCCTATCATCACGTAACGTAGTCAACCTGTCTTCCTATGAACTTTCCGCTGATGAAATTTCACTATTGTCACGAGGACTCAATTTTTGCCCAGTGACAGGAGGTTTTAGTGAATTCAAGCTGATGAAGGATTTAGACACTTTTGCCAGAAATTTAAGACTGAGAGAATACTTCCTTGACAAAAGCTCTGCTAATGCTCCTACCTCTATTTTGCCATCTCACAATCATTGGACCCCACCTACCCAACGAGATAAGTGCCTAGACCTCTATATCTCAGCCGTTCAACGCGATGTGCTACATATTTACCGAAAACAGGTTCCGTTTAAGAGAAACCTTTCGATCAACGAAACCGCAGCGATGCAGCAACTGAAAGGTCGAGGTGATATCATAATTAAACGAGCTGATAAAGGGGGAGCTGTGGTACTACTAAACAAACACGATTATGACAGCGAAGCTTCCAGACAGCTTTCCAACAGCACTTTTTACAGGCGGTTAGACGAAGACCCCACTGAGCAGCTCAAATCTATCCTTATACGCACGCTAACTAACCTCATTGAAAAACAAGAAATTCCCAATTCGGCTCTGCATACCCTCGTTCCACTAAGTCCAGTCGCGGGTCGCTTTTACCTCCTGCCAAAAATACATAAGTCGGGAAACCCTGGTCGACCCATCTTTTCCGGCATTGGTACAGTTACGGAACTGGTCTCCCAATTTGTAGATAGAGTAATTAACCGAATTCCGTCTTCTTTTCCATCGTACATCAAAGACACAAACCACTTCTTGTCCGACATCGTTGACCTCTCTGTCCCCCCTGATTCACTCCTGGTTACCCTTGACGTAGCGTCCCTATATACGAACATTCCTCATGCGGATGGGATACGAGCAGTACTTCACTCATACGAGTCTGTCTGTGACAAAATAATTGACAGCTCGACTTTGATGACCCTTTTAAAATTCGTCTTAGAATCTAACAACTTTGAGTTTGACGGTACTCATTACCTTCAAGTTAATGGCACCTCGATGGGCACACCCATAGGCCCTAATTATGCCAATATTTTCATGGGCATACTCGAAAACGAATTTCTGACAAGCCGTTCACTTAAACCATTGTACTACAAAAGGTACATTGACGATATATTCATGATTTGGCAGCACGGTGAACCTCATCTCTTATCATTCATTCACGATTTCAACAACGCTCATCCGTCCATTTCATTCTCTCATACCTACTCAGGACAAACTATCAACTTTCTTGACGTAACAGTGACAATGTGTGACGGCAAGCTTGCCACTAAAGTTTACAGAAAGCCAACTGATACTCAACAGTACCTTCATTTTAATAGCAACCATGTCAAGCACTCTAAAACCAGCATACCCTATAGCCAGGCCCTTCGTTTTAAAAGAATATGCTCCCAAGAAATTGATTTTAATTCCAATTGTGCGCAGCTTCGGAATGCGTTATCAAAACAGAAATACCCTTCCAAGATTATAGATGACGCCATAATAAGTGCAAGTAACCAGGACCGCAAAACGCTTTTAAGCACCAAGAATAAACAGCCAGTCTTCTCCGGCACTAACCTTGTTCTAACATTTTCCGCGCCTGCGCAACACGTAAATGCCATTTTAAGAAAGCACCATAACATACTTCTACAAAGCGAACGACTTAAATCAATTTTCCCAGAACCACCGCGTGTGACGTACAGAAGAGCGCAAAATCTGGGTGACCTACTCATGTCGTCAAAAAGCGTACGCAGTAAACCTACTGGCTGCCGTCCTTGCAACAAACCTCGTTGCAAAGTCTGCCAGCATATGACAACTTCACTTATCGCAAACAGCACCGCATCTAACTTCAGCGTGAAAATAAATGGTGACTATAACTGCGACACGCGTAATGTAGTTTACCTCCTGGAATGCTTGATCTGTGGAATGCAGTACTTAGGCGAAACCGAAACACCCTTCCGATATCGGTTTAACAATCACAAGGCTCATATCTCTTCACTTCCTCACCTTCCAATATCAAAGCATGCTAACGCAATGGGCCACTCATTTGACAACATTAGAGCCACGATTCTGGAGTCTGGCTTCCGAACGCATCATGACAGGGAAGTGCGCGAATCATTTCTCATCTTTAAGTTCAATACAATCGCAGGCGGGTTAAATGAAAGTACGGGGAAACTGAGCGTCTTGCACCAGTGACCGGTGTAGATGTTATTGCTTGTACCAGCTGTAATCCTTGTGCACGTGTCGTGACTTGTTATTTGATTGCTTATAAGTAGGATGTGATACGGGGGCCCCCATGTAGATTTTATGTCTGATTGTTGTACTTGTTTTTATGATGTTTGCACACTCGTGACTATTGCAAGCGAAACGTATGCGCTTATATGCTGTTGCACCACTGTTACATTTGTTATTCTGACGAAGGCCGGTCCCACGGCTGAAACGTAAAGAAACCTTTCCGTTTTTCGACGTGTGTCTCCTTTTTTTTTTCATATATATATATATATATATATGGTTTCGGAACGTCAAACAACAGCTTGGTATTATTGAACGAGCAATACTTCGAAGATCTACGTCGCCTCAGATCATGCTCAGAAAAAAAATCTCTTTCTCTGTGCATCTCTTGTAAAAATGAGAATGTCAAACAATGCACTTAACTACGCATGATAAGTGGGCGTAGCGCGTGAACATCCTTACGTTAAGTATGGTGCTTCGGTTGGGATAAAACTTGGCACATTTGTCTCCATCCCTTCTTGTCCTGTTTCTCTGCGTTAAATGTTGCCTAACATATTACCACCAAGGGCGAATTTCCTTCCTTGTCATCCGCAGGGGTTCATTGTATTGTGTACTGTAGAACCTGAAATGACTGGAGCGCTTTCAGCACCTGCAATGGCGGCACTCAGTTAAACCAATAAGTGTCAAAAATTATATCTCACACACACTACGATTCAGGAAATAAACCGAGAGAGTAATAAAACAGTCCTACAATTGAATGAGATGAAGGCGAAAATAGGGCTAAATATCACAGGGAAAAAATAAATGTGGACAGTTAGAATCAATTCACTAGAGGGGAAACATATATATGCGTATCTAGGACAAGTATACAACAGGAGAGCCTAATCAAGAACAAAATAGTTATTAAAGAATAAAAATAGGCTAGTGCATTCAGCAACTGCTTCCAAAGAATGTGAAAGTGTCGGCCAATGTCATTAAGGTAAAATTCATGCATTCACTGCGTGCCGTCTTCTCCCAAATTCGGGCCTGGAACACTAAAGCAAAAAGAAATCAAAGACGAGAACTTCTGTACGAGGCAGCGAGCGATGGAACAAAAAAATGATAGCAGTACATCAAGCCAACAGAGGTGGCTGAGTGGGTCAGAGAAAAATTAGAGATCGGAGGTAGCCTAGTTACATCAAGGTAAAAAATGCATCTGGGGTTGTCACGAATTAACGTAGCCGGTGGACAGTACGAGATATGGTAACCAGTGGACAGTAACACCAACAATGTGGTTACCACTGGACGGTAAGCGCAGCCAAAAAAGAAAGAGAGTTTGATAGTGTGACAAAATTAAGACGTTCTTAGGTATAAAATGAAAAAAAAACTGCTTGCCCTGAATGGGGCACATTTGAAGCCATTGTGTGGGTCTTCTTATCCTGCAGCAGACTCAAACAAGCTTAGAATGA
The DNA here is from genome assembly GCF_043290135.1 of Rhipicephalus microplus. NCBI lineage: Eukaryota > Metazoa > Arthropoda > Arachnida > Ixodida > Ixodidae > Rhipicephalus > Rhipicephalus microplus. Next base: position 118,787,151 of record NC_134704.1, read on the forward strand.
GAATTATAATATTAAGAGACGACGTCCTCCACGGCAGTATCAATGTCATATCTTAGTGCAGCCGCACGAGGCCCAACTGAGACAAGCCACCTGACAAACAATGACGATGATTACAACTGTTTGTATGTACCGATGAAAATGATTTGCTCAGTGTCAGCACCCACACTGTTTTCCCCCATTCATGAAAGTGGCCACTAAATTAGCAATTAGCAATAGCCTTGGTTCGATCCTCATTCGGACGCGGAAGTGTCTTTCTTTTTTTCCAACTTATTGGCACCTTTCTAGACTCTTCGGTCATAAGTAGGATGATGTTTTTTCTCTCCCAACCAATGACGTTGAATGCCAACGCCGACGTGGACGCCAATGTTTCCGCAAAATGAGCTCTTTACTCGCGTTGAGATAAAAAAAAAAGATGACAATCGGCCCAACAAACGGTTAAGCGGTAAAGGAATTTCTTCAGTCTACCAGAAAGGTACGATCATCAACCAGTATGTGCTACAGTAAAGAACCCGTTCCCAATACTCACGACTGCTCCATAAAAATGGAGCAGACAGCTGTTAGTCCTAAGCTAGGGAACGGGGAAAGGCAACGGCGGATGCAAGAGAACCCAGAGGGATGGAAGGCATAATCTCAACGACGACCTGCCCGTAGATCTATGAGAGGTGCGAATGCTTAGCTTAGGAGTGAGATTCTGTTCATCGAGTTTCGGAGACCGGCAGGTGTCCATGACTGTGGGCGGCTTACCTCGGACTTCTAATCGAGAATCAATGTAGAAACAACAAGGTTCGCCTAGCCAATGTTTTGCAACAATCTAGGTGCAACCTAAAAAAATCTTTTTGCACCCAGTTGATACCTCTAAACAACATAGGAGCTTGACTTCGGCCAAAGGGGGGGGGGAGGCAGGAAGCGGTTGTTTTATCAATATCACACTATGGATATGCAGAGCTCTCACAACCTTCAAAAAATGCAACCCACTTAAAAAAATTCTGGCTACGATCCTGCCTAGAAGGAACAAAATTAGTTTTTCGAACAGCCCAGTTTCTCTGTTTCAAGGCTTGTGAATTTTCAATTTGCTTCCTCAACAGAATCGTCTATGTTATATTGTATTGCACTGTATATTTAATAATATAGTCGCGCGTTTCATTTACTGTCGTCTGTGAAGCATACAAAGGATCGTACAGAAAATGAGCCGCAGTGTGAAGGAAAAGCAATTGCTTTCTTAATAAAGGCACCGGGACTTGACACAGCCTCGGTATTTTCAGTCTCTGCTGGGGAGCCTCGAACAACAATCTTGACAGTGTCATTAGTAGAAGCTAACAGAGCATAACAAATGGACTGTGTGCCGATGGAAAGCACGGTCGTTAATCGTGAAAGTCTCAGAAGAGGAAATAGGCAGGGCGGCGTGGAATAGACGCCCAAAGTTAGGCATAGGTGTAATCCGGTGACCTGCACACTTTATCGCGTGAACGTTTGTACGTTGTACAAAGGAAGAACTGGCCTCATCTTCTAGCTCCTGCGTTGTAACTAGCAAGTACGTGTTTATTCAAATGCGAAAGAGGGAGTGGCTCGTAATCAAAGGCACTGTTCTTTTCTTGAATGACCATCTCCTTGATATAAAGGGTACCAGGCAGAAATTGATGGCTTTCGAAGCGAACAGAGCCATTAGGACATCAGAAGCCTATAGGTAATTATCAGATGAAACTAACTCTCTCATTAGTATCATCACCCTGTTTAATGTGACCTGCAGCAAGGAAAGCCTGTGTCCTATGACTTCTAATTATTATAGTCCTGTGCAAGCTAATTCCAAGTTGTACCGGCAATGTTATCCTATTTCTCAACATCACCACAATATCCGCTATGTCTACTAAATTTCCTCTTTTTACGCACGAATTCTGTCATTTTTATAACGTTCCAAAAAAGCATTTTGCGGTCTTCCATTCATTTTTTTACATTCTACCAATCCACCTCTACCTGTTCTTCCACTTTAGCCTCTTTTTTGTCGCCTTTTCCAGCCAATTCTCTTAGATCACTAAAACCTCCCAGCCTGCTCTTTCCATCTCCCCGGAGATGGTATAGAAGTATTGTGAGAAATATTGTTCCGGGAGGGTACACAGAGAAACGAGGTGACAGTTGAAACATATTTGCACGACGTCAAGCGCAAGCCGAGATGGCAAGCGAGAACGTGCCCTACATCCCAGATTGACGTCGTTTTTATCGCTGTCTGTCTTGCCTCTTCAGCGTGGTGTAGTCTTTTAACATGATCGCAGGGTGCAGAAACACCATTTTGGTGCTTTATATGGTCGTGCGGAGTGGTAGAGCTTCAGGTGGAAGACATGAACTACGTATGTAGGCAGTGGAGCGGAGGGAGGTGACGACTTCAGTGGGGCTATCTCGTAGGTAATGTTGGTCAGCTGGCGCAAGACGTGGTAGGGGCCTGAGTAGCGGGAAAGCAGTTTCTCAGAGAGACCAAGATGTCGAGTCGGGGTCCACAGCAACACAAGAGAACCCGCAAAAAAGCAAACGCCGTGGTGATAATGCGTCATAACGTTGCTTTTGTTGCTCTTGTGATGCTAAGCGCTCTGGTGATAGTGTCACGGGCGTATTCAGTCGGCAAATCGATAGCTGCCGGAAAGATGGTGTCGAAATTAGTGTTAGGTCACAGCCGAATAAGAAATAGAATGGTGAAAACCCAGCGGTATCATGGCGTGAGGAGTTCTATGCAAGTGTAACAACAGACAATGCAACGTTCCCGACTATAGGTGGTCAGAGGAGAAGGTACATGGAGAGCATATCAGTTAAAGTCCAGTCGAATCGTTTGGTAAGCCTATTCGTTTGTTGCTGGTAGGTCGTCGTAAATTTATGTTTGCTTTGCAAGTGTGTAGCAGGTTGTAAAGGACTCGGGAGAAAAAATAGCGTCCACGATCTGTGGGAAGTTGGCATGAAGCACCATAATGAAGGATGACATTGTAAAGAAGGAAATCGACAACATGTGTGACACAGCTGGTTGGCAAAGCCCGTGTGATGGCGTACCGGGTTGTATCATTCATTGCGACAGCTATCCATTCGTTTCCGGAGGTAGACTCAGGAGAAGGGCCTAGAAGGTCAAGACCAACTCGAAAGAAGGGGCCAATAGGAAGATCAAGTTGCTGGAGGAGTCAGGAAGGATTCGCAGGCGCTTTTTTTTCGACGTTGGCGCTGATCGCATGCGATGACGTATCCGCGGACGGAGCGATAAAGCCTGGGCCAGTAAAATTGATGCTGAACACGGTCGTAAGTCCGATAAAGACCCAGGTGACGGGTGGCAGGGGCATCATGGAACTGGGTGATAACACTCGAACGTAGGTGGGAAGGCGCCACAAGGAGCGGTTCGCTCTCAATTGTGTTGACACTGTAGCGGTACAAGGTGCCTTCTTTAGGCAGAAACAGTAGAGCAGACGGATGAGGCGTCAGAGAGTTCAACTCCTCAATAACGTCACGCAAGAAGGCATTTCGGCGCTGTTCATCACGGATGTTGCTCAAAGCAGAGAGAGAGAGAGAGAGAGAGAGAGAGAGAGAGAGAGAGAGAAGAGAGAGAGAGAGAGAGAGAGAGAGAGAGAGAGAGAGAGAGAGAGCACAGGGCGGTGCTTCATCGAAAGTCTCAGGGGGTCCAGTGGAGGGTCATGGTGTAAACGATCAGATTTTTAAGAAACTCAGCAGTCATACACTTGGAGCCGTAGTGCTCAGCGACCAAGACGCACAGTGGGTTGCTTTAACGACGAGAGCCAGCAGAGGGCATGGTGATCAGTTTTGACAGTGAAACGACGACCATGTAAATAGGGCCGAAATTTGCCAACCGCCCAAACTAGAGCAAGGCTATCCCGTTCAGTGATCGAGTAGTTCCGCTCGGCCGCAGAGAGCCGACGGCTCGCCTATGAGGTAATGTGGGTGCAGCCGCTTTGATGCTAGATCAAAACAGTACCGATTCCATTGCCGCTGACATCAGTGTGGACTTCTGTTGGGTCAGAAATGCCACGATGGGCCAGAATAGGTTGTGTTGTGAGGAACGCGATGAGATTAAGGAACGCCAAAGCCTGCGCAGCGCCCCAAAAGAAAGGAACATTCTTCTTCAGCAAGTCCGTAAGAGGTTGGGCCACTTCCGCAAAGTTGTTTACAAAACGTCGGAAGCAGCAACATACGCCTGCAACATAGCTGTGGACTTCCTTAGTGCTGGTCGGGACGGGGAAGTTTTGCACAGCTCAAAACTTATGAGGATCAGGGCGTATGCTAGAGGAGTCGACAAGATGGCCCAACATGGTTAGTTGCTGTCGTCGGAAGTGGCACTTCGTTGAGTTCAGTTGCAGTCCTGCATTATGAAAAACAGAAAGGATGGAGGAAAGGTGGTCTAGGTGTGTTTCAAAGGTCGGAGAAAATACAATGACTTTATCGAGGTGACAGGCAAATTGACCGCTTGAACCCGCGCAAGAGAGTGTCCATCATTTGCTCGAAGGTGGCTGGAGCATTGCATAATCCGAACGGCATAACCTTAAACTGGCAAAGACGATCAGGGGTTACAAATCCAGCCTTCGTGTGGTCCATGTCGTCGACAGCGATTTGAGAGTATCCTCGTAGAAGGTCGATTAAAGCAAAATACTTAGTGCCATGAAGGCAATTCAGGGAGTCGTCATTGCTCGGTAGCGGGTAGAAGTATTTTTTTAGTGATCCAGTTTAGATGTCGGTAGTCGACACAGAATCACCAAGACGGGTGAAGTTGTGGGCGCTGCGACGACGTCTAGCCTCTTGGAATCGTCGGAACTTCCTAACGACGTCTTGTACTGTCGAACAGCCTTTAAATACAAGGAGGCTAAAGGCATCATCAGCGATGTCCTTGAGTACGTGCACAACCTAGTCGGCTTTGGTCATAGTGGTATCAACCTTACGGCAAAGGGTCAAGACATCTTAAATATAGGCCAGGTAAGACTACGTGGATATCTGGAGACGGGTACCAAGTTCTTTCTTAGCGGCCTGCTTGCACTCGGCAGATTGACCGAACAACTCACGCAACTTCGTCTTACACACGTCCCAGCTGGTGAGCTCTTCCACGTTGTTGTTGAACCACGCATCGGCCGTACCTCTCAAGTAAAAGCCGTACCTCTCAAGTAAAAGATAAGGTTTGCCAGCATTATGGTTGGGTTCAAACAATGATTATCACTCACGAGCCCGTAGAATTGAAGCCACTTATCGACGTCTTCACCGTCAGTGTCCGAAAAGTTGCCAGGATCACGGGGTGAAGTGGTCACAATGACCACAAGTGAGGTGGGCGCCGTTGATGCGTTAGGCATGGCTGTTGGCGCATCATTCCTGCAGTAGTCATGTTAGAAGCGGCCACTTGGCGTCCGCTACGAAGCTCCGTCATGCTTTGTTACCCAGCGCTTCCGCCAAAATGTTACGGGAGCGCACACAGGGAAACGAGGTTATAGTTGAAATATATTTGCACGACGCCAAGCGTAAGCCGAAATGGCAAACGAGAGCGTCCCCGCATCCCAGGATCACGTTGTCTTTTTCGCTGTCTGTCTTGCTTCTTCAGTGTGATGTAGTCTTGAAACAATATGTTTGATAGAAACGCCTTTTCGACCTTGCCCCGAGGTTCTTGGTAATATGCCGACTTCAGTACACCTTGTCACTTTGTGGTCGTCATGCAGAAGTAGAAACCAGTAACATGAGACTTAGAGTCGAGTCCTTTTCGCACGAGGACCATGCTTCCAGGCTGCACATCGGGGATCTCTGATCGATGATGCTTATCAAAATTTTTATCCATCGTATGACTATATCGTTGGTTCTACTGTGCCACCATATGTTGTTTCTTGAAGATAATATTGTCAACTAAACCCTGCTCTATATCAGGTGGCTGCCAACTTGATTTTCTGAAAGCCGGGAATAAGGCTTCAGGGTGATGGTGGGCTGGAAAGCATAGTTTTATGCCCCTTTCTTTTCTGCCCATTGTCGAAGCTTAAGAACTGGGAAGGCTGGTCTGTTCTCAGCAAGAATTTTTTTACCGTCTTGAAAAATTTAGCGTTAACAGTGGAACTACCCCAGACTAGCTGGACGACGTTTCGATAGAGGGACTTCTGTTTGTCGTTGTTTCCATCTATCGGCTCCCATATAACGTCTTTGAAGATTTCCCGTTTCAGAAATGAAATTACTGCATTCGTATCTTCTATGCCTGCCTTAGCAGCAACATGGCGCGTGCACTCATTGACGACAACTAGAAATGCTTGCGTTTTCTGCATGCCCTCAGCTTCTTCATTTCGGCAAAGTCGAGATGCAGTACCTCGAGAGGTACCTGAGAGTACTTCGGCGTTATCATTTCATTTCCTCTTCGCCAAAACTTGGCTTTGAAGACCTGGCATTCGTGGAATGTTTTAATGTATTACTCGACTTTATGTTCGTCCGCGTGAACCTTGCAGTTAGCTTCCTGTACGTTCTTCGAAATTCATCGTGCCCTCCAGATTTTGGACAATTATAATAGAGCCTCAGAATAGTTCCCACTTCGGTCACAGCTACATGTACTTTTTCGTTTCTAAATATAAATTTTCTAGTTCCTTCCCTCAGCTGTGCCAAGTTAACGTGCTCCTCTGCAGTTTATTAGAGAATGTGTATTCTGCACATTGCATCCGCATCTTGGTGACTTTGTTCCGGACGATGAGCTACATAGAAAGTGTACTGTTGAATTTCGCTTATCTAGCACGCAATTCTCCCTTTCGGCTTCGCGAGAAGCTGCCGATAGGTGAAGGCCGGGCTCTCGGTGAACATTTTAAATAAAACATCTCCCGTTCAAGTATGCTCTAAAATAACTCAAGGCCTTACCAACTGATAGTGCTTCTTTCTCTGTGATCTAATAATTATTTGGGTTCGGTAAACGTATAATAAAAATGTCTGATCATTTGTAGTTGTCGAGTCACATCCTCCCTGTCACTTCTTCGGTAACAAACAGCCCCAGTTCCATAGTGGGAAGCGTCGATATAGAGTTTGATTGGTAAAGTAAAATGTGAAAACGTCAATTCAGGGTCGCACGAAGTGGTGGTAATTAGGTCTACAAAGATAATTTCACATCGACCTGTCCGCAAGGACGGAACACCTTTTGATGTCAAGGTTACGAGGCAATGAGTATTCTTGGCCTAGTCTTTTACAAATGCTCGAAAGTGCCCTGCAAGCCCTATAAACACACGAAGTGAACGGACGTCGTGGGGCTTCGCAACAGAGTTGATTCGCTGCACGCTTTCTTCTTTGGTACTCTTCGATTCGTCATCTGCTCTCTGTTTGGCGCCTGCCAGGAAATACCACCGTGGGACTAAAGAACTCACTTTTCTTCGCATAGATTTTTAGTCTTGCATCACTGAGTGCTTGCAACACTGCGGAAATGTGAGGTATATGGTCGTTTCTAGTCCTTGAATACACTAGGGTATTGTCAACGTACCAATTGCAAAACATTCCATTGAAGTCTCCGGGTACACTGTTTTTCATTTCCTAAAACAATGCACTGCAGTTCTTCCATCCGAACGGAAGTCGGTTGCGTTCGCACACGTCAAATGGTGTTACAAAAATCGTGAACTTTTTCGTGCATTCCATCAAGCGTACTTGCCGGTATTTTTTACACAAATATAATCTAGAGGACTAGTCGCATCCGTCTGTTTCATCGATGATCTCGTCTATTTTTTGCATTTGAAATGGGAACTCGTCGGTCTGCCAATTGATGAGTCTGCAATCCGCGCATAAATGAAGTGATTGATCTTATTTACGCACGATCGTAATCGTTGAAGCAAGCGACAATGTGCATGGTCCGATGGTGCCCGAGTCCAGCAAACCCCGAAGTTCTTGCCGTAACAGAGATTTCATTTCATGGCTCGCAGTATATGTTTTTTTTTCTTTCTACGCTTTCGACGCGCAGTACAATACTGTTAAGCAGTCTTTCAAGTTGCTCAAGTCATGTTGTTTTCGCCGCAGCACGTAGTTCCTCAAAATACGTTTTTGGCCTTCGAGAAGCGAGCGGCGGGTTTTCAAAGAAAAAGACAAAGAATTCGGAGGCATTCTAATATGCCCCAATTTCGTTTAATTGCGTTATATAGTGCTGCGAAATGTTACCACTGGCCAAAACCGTATTTTCCAGGCTCGTTGACCAAGTCATTAGCGCCAGCTAATAGAGCAGACGCCCCTGAGGGTACATAGAAGCAGCGCTCGTTAATCGTGGTACAAAGTTCTCAGATGTAGTACGAAGTCTGGAGACTGCGAAATCCCACTAGGCACCTTACAAAGGTCTGGCGATTTGTCCTATTTAGGCGTGCTAGCAGGTGCCTATCAATTTAGCGCGCTAAGTGAACGAACGCGTCGCCGGTTCTCTGAGTAGGCCTCTCTTGCTTGGGAATCCTTGAAAGGGGAGCGATGTGGCGAAGCGGAATGATTTGTTTTCTTAGGTTTTATAAAATTTATAAAATTTCATTTTTATAAATAAAAATGAAATTGTGCTAAACAAAAGTGTCAGAACTAAAGAATTACCTTGCTTTATTATCTGTCCTACGTTTCTTACTACGAAACTTCACATGCAGGTTGTAAAGCAGATTGGTGAAAGCAAGAAGTTACTGTCGCTCATTTTTATTCTTCTCCGCCACCAGAGTAGTTACACGGCTGAAAAAAGAAATGAAAGAGAAGCACATAGATGTTCATGTTGGGCCTCCTAATAGGAACTTGGTTGTATTAAGTCCAATAAAACAGCAGAAAAGGGCGCCTGTATTTGAATTTGTCAGCTGCAACCGTGCTGGAATGTAGTTAAATGTTACGTGTTTCAGCATGGCTACCTGCCACATGCACGAAAAAACTTTGTTTGTGTGTGTGTCGCAGATCGATGGCCTTCAATACAAGTTAAATATTGAGTGAGATAGGTTCTTTTATTTTGAACATGAAGTACTAATAAACGGGAGATTTAGGTTGGTTAGTTAAATTTCATTTTCAAACAGCAAAAAAGCTGAGAAGCCAACTCTCTGTTTTGTTGAGTACTTGATGCTCACGAATAAACTAATCCATCTCACTCATTATTTACCCCTTATTGAAGGCTAGTGATTTGCGACCACACAAAAGTAAAGTTTTTTTTGTGAGTGCCGCACAGGTAACGTCCCACTAGCGCTTTTGCCGTTAAGTCTTTTGAAGTTTCTTTGTCATGTGAGCCATGTCAAATGAAAGTAGTGTTCAACACACACACACTTTATATATATATATATATATATATATATATATATATATATATATATATATATATATATATATATATATATATATATATATATATATATATATATATATATTGTAGGCATCTATTATGCTCTTCATCCTCATCTGAACAGCAGTCAATCATTATCATGTGTTCTGGCTGACAATCATCATCTTGAGTTCACGACGAATAAACCTCGTTACAACCGAGTCGCCATACGTGGTGGAGGTGGATTGACGTTCCCAGTACCTCTCCTTACAACGCCTACTCGCTGGAGCTTCGTTCAGGCCGCCGCTTGGACCCTCAGTCTGCCAACATGTCTCAGAGTGAGTGGGTGGATGCTCTTTCTGCTCCCGTCTCTGCGCCGCAAGTCGTCACTGCGCCGCAAGCCCCTCCTCTTTGCATCGTAAACCACCAGCGTGACCCTCCGATCTTCGCTGGTCTCCGCGGCGAAGATGTGGAGGACTGGCTCGATAACTACGAGCGAGTAAGCGCAACTAATCGCTGGGACGACTCTAACAAGCTCCGCCGAGTATCGCTTTACCTCACGGGCGTTGTCAAGACATGGTTCTTGAACCATGAGATCGACCTCACCGACTGGCCTGCCTTCAAGCAGCAGCTTCGCCAAGTATTCGGCACGCCAGCCGTTTGATCCGCTCTAGCGAGGAGGGCTCTAGGTACTCGCCAACAACATCCCGGCGAGTCATACACATCCTATATCGAGGTTGTCCTTGCGCTTTGCCGGCGCGTCAATTCTTCTATGTCCGAGTCGGACAAACTGCGCCACATCCTGAAGCGCATCGGAAGCATTGCCTACAATGCCCTTGTTGCCCATAATCCTTCTACTGTCACTGACGTCGTCTCTACGTGTCAGCGTCTCGACGAACTTGATTCTGTTCGCCTTCAGTCGGGCAATAGTGAACACCGTACGGCAGACCGGGACCTGCGTGACATGATACGGGAGATCATAGGAGAAGAACTTCAATCAATGGTCATCTCACAACCTTCTCCATCTGTCACACAGCCTTCAAGCATGGCCCTCCGTGACATCGTAAGGGAGGAACTAACATCATTCACCGGTCCAGCCTACGTCCAGCCACCTCCGTCTAGCCCTCCAACGTTTGCGCAAGTTGCGGCCGCGCCTCCTCGCGACGTAAATTCTACTTCAAAGCTGCCATCATTCACGCCAGTTGCTGCTGCACCACCGGTCCACTTCCGGCCAATCCCACCCGACCCTCCGTCAGTCGACTTGAGTGCGCTATCTCTCGGTGTGCCGAACGCCCTCTACTACCCGCCTGGGTGCCCGTCTCGCCCAACATGCTTTTACTGTGGATATCGTGGCCATATATCGCGCTTCTGCCGAAAGCGCCAGCAGGACGAGCGTCGCGAGTACGACATGCGCGAACGGGACTTTTCCAGAGGGGATTCTTACGCTCGGCGTTACTCATCTGAACAGCAGTGGTCTCCATCTCCGCCCGCGTCGACTGAAGGCCCGTGTACATGGACGCGACGGGGGCGGGCTGAGTTGAGTGGCGGGTTCAGCTTACCTCGACGCGCCCGAGTTTATATGAACTCGCACAGACGAGTTGAGGTGAGCGGTGATCGCAGCGACGCTTTGCGTCGAGGCGAGCCGAAAGCCCGTCTTCCGGTACCGGTTTCTGCTCCTCCAAGCCTGCGCTCTCGCCTCTCGCCGCTGTGGGCTGCAGTTGTTTACGCAGTTGTCGCTCCGCCACCACGATGGCTGTCTTGGTATTTTTTCTCAGTTTGCACCAGCTGTACTTTATGGTTGTGTTGGTGTCTTGGCTAACACTGCACAATTAAAAAGAGCGAAACCAACCCTGGACTACGCTTTTCCTCTGGGGGAAATTACATGTATTGGTAAAGGCACTTAATTTTTGTGATAAAGTCAATTTACACCACTTGCGAAAAAACCCAAAACAAAACCTAAAGAATAAAATACCCGAAAGTATTTGCCTTTTCATAGTCGAACCTGGCTGTGAAGAACGTAAAATAAATGCAAGCGGAGTTGGAATGCGGCGCATTAGTAAACAATTCTGTGAATTTACGCAAATGTATTCTTATGGCGAGGTGACCAGAAACTTTACCAAAGCCTTCATGTACATGTATTTGAGATTTCTGGCGCACAAGCCGATTTCCTGCTACGGGCAGAGCAAAATAGCTGGTCGTGAAAACGATAACCAACAAGCTTTCGTAGGACGTGCCAAGCAAGATTTAAACGTAGAAGTGATCTGCATTTACCGCATAACAGAACGATGTCCTCGTCTTCGGCGGCGGTGTCAACGCCGTAATCTCTTGCTTGCACCATCGGGCGGTCGCCAAGCAGAAGGCTCATTTTGTCAAACCACTTCCACTTTGACGGCTCCCCGCCAATTTTGCATAGGAGCAGGCGTTCTTGCGAATGCCAAAAAAGTCATTAGAAATTAAAGTGCCGGAAAACTTTTCGAATCAAAGCGAACAGGGAGATACTTACAGCCGTGAAGCGTTTCTTCAAATTCTTTCAACAGGTCCTTATTTGCTCTCATGTCCACGTCAGGCCCTGTTCCTTCAAACATCTTTCCAGGTCCATGAATATGTCCCTATTTTTTGCTGCTTGCTATCGAGCAAATCATTCAGTTTTTTCTCGTTGACTAAAGCTAGCAACGTCGTTATTTCATCATCTGTCCACATGGTGCGTGGAGCCCGCGAGGATGTCATCGTGCCTAGCGCGCGCGTACTGGCCGACAGAGAAAGAGCAACGTCGGATTGATGGGGACAGGGGAAGCGGAGACCGCGACGGGCGGGAGAGGTCACGAGCCGTCAACTCAGCGCGACCGGTTATACATGCCCTTTTTGAGCGCGGCGAGTTCGGTGAACCTACCCCCTGTCTTCGGGTCGACGGGACTCGCCGCGACGACTCTCCGCCCCGACACGTCCGCTTATACATGGGGAGGGCGAGTCCAGAAAACCTGTTTATTTCGACTCAACGCGCCCTCGTCGGGTCAATGTAAACGGGCCTTGAGACGCGGAACACTTACCGTTCAAGCCGACGCCGATCATCTTCGCCCTTCCGTTGCTCCTTCTCTCCTCTTCCGCCAGCTTCGTTTACTACTGACAACCGGTCGGAAAACTAAATGATGCAGTTTTCGGAGGAGAAACTGCATGTAACAGTAGGACTCATATTCCTCCAGCACGCCCGTTCAACATGGCTTCTGTTACGGTGGAAGGAGTTCTCGTGGACGCTTTGATGGACACCGGTGCTACAGTTTCTGTGATTAGGTATGATTTGTGCAAACGCCTGAAAAAAGTAATGACACCTTATAATGGACCCAATCTAGTCGAATCCCAGGGGAACGCTATCCGCCCTTTTGCTATTTGTACTGCTCGTGTGTTTATTGATGACATTTTGCATTACATCGAGTTCACTGTGCTTACCCGGTGCTCTCACCAGCTAATTCTAGGGTGGGACTTCCTATTTTCTTCTTCAGCAACTATATGTTGTGGTGAACGGATTCTGCACCTAACTAATACGGACTCCATGTTCGACGAAGGCGTCTACAAGCCTCTACGCCTGTTCGCTCGCGAAGATCTCGAACTACCGCCACATCAAGAATGAATTGTGACCCTGATCTCTAAGGACATCGACCACGGTGACGTCTTGGTCTCCCCTTCGTCGACTTGCGTCGGAAAAGGCATAGCCCTTGCATCAGGTGTCGTACGCTTTCACCATGGCTCCGCGCTCGTCATTGCTACGAATGAAACGCCAGAGAAAGTTCTCCTGCCAGAGGGCACTGCAGTAGCCTGTGTTGTGGATGCTGAGCCTGTCAGCGTCACGCCACTTAACCCTGCCTCTACCAACGACCGTTCTATGAGTAGGCCTGCCTCATCCTCTCCCTTCACAACTCTTATCAGTGATGACTTAACAGCTATGCAGGCGCAGCAGTTGCTTGCGTTATTAACGAAACACGCCAATTCTTTCGACACCTGCTCCTCAACGTTGGGCCGAACTACCACTGCAGCGCATCACATTCAGACGAAGGGAACATCTATTGTACATCGCCGCCCGTACCGCGTGTCTCTCGCTGAGCGAAAAATCATCGAGGAAAACGTCGCTGACATGCTCCAACGATAAATAATTCGTCCATCAACTAGCCCTTGGTCATCCCCTGTTGTTTTGGTACGAAAAAAAGATGGCTCCGTGCGCTTTTGCGTTGATTACCCGGCACTTAACAACATCACACGCAAGGACGTATACCCCATGCCACGCATAGACGACGCCCTTGATTCACTGCAAGGTGCCGAATACTTTTCAAGCCTTGATTTGCGTTCGGGATATTGGCAAATTTCCATGCACGATGATGACAAAGAAAAAACGGCATTTGCAACTCCCGATGGCCTATACAAATTTAACGTGATGCCTTTCGGGCTCTGCAATGCGCCCGCGACGTTTGAACGCATGATCGACACCGTTCTGCGTGGTCTGAAATGGAAGACGTGTCTCTGCTTCCTTGATGACATTATCATCTTTTTATCAACGTTTTCTCAGCACCTGAGCCGCTTGGATGACGTCCTAACATGCCTCGCCCGTGCGAGTTCGCAGCTCAACACTAAGAAGTGCCGTTTCGCCACCAAATCCATCGAGGTTCTCGGTCATGGCGTCATCAAGGACGGTATTCGCCCTGACCCCAAAAAAATCGCTGCCGTCCTTCGATTTCCATGCCCCACAAGACTTAAGGATTTGCGAAGTTTTCTTGGCCTTGCATCATATTTTCGTCGCTTCATACAAAATTTCGCTTCAATAGCTGCGCCACTTCACAAACTACTTGCATCTAATGCACCCTTTGTGTGATCCGAGGAATGTCAGTCGGCTTTTCACCTATTGATGAAATCTTTGACGTCAGAGCCTGTACTCTACCATGTTGATGACACTGCCCCAACACTCCTGCATACCGACGCCAGCGGCTGCGGTATAGGTGCTGTTCTCCTCCAACGCGATAATTTTGGATGCGAAAAGGGTCATCGCATATGCTAGCCGAGTGCTAACTTCTACCGAAAAAAACTATACCATCACTGAGCAGGAGTGCCTCGCTGAGGTTTGGTCCATACAAAAGTTCCGTCCTTATCTGCACGGCCGTCAATTCACCATCGTAACAGACCACCACCCCTTATGCTGGCTTTCTACAATGAAGAACTTGTCCGGACGCTTGGGTTGTTGGATTTTACGTCTACAGGAGTATCAGTTTGAGATTATTTATAAATTGGGCAAAAAACATCAAGACGCCGACGCTCTTTCTCGTTGCCCACTACCTACGGCGTCGTTCGACACTCCAGCTGCCACCTCCTACGACATCAAAGCGGACGTGACTCCCTCTTCTGATGCCTTGCTCGCCTCGCTGTACCAACCGCCAATCGACGATGAACAACCCTTCAGTTCTCGCCAGCAGGCCGACCCGTATTGTCGGCGCATTATAGACCACCTTACAGGAGCTACGCGTCCGCCCAATGCACGCCTTCGTCGACAACTCGAGCACTTCAAGTTTCAGGACGGTGTGCTGTATCGTCACATATATCATCCTGACGGCCAACGCTGGGTACCTGTTCTGCCACGCGCTCTTCAACATCATGTGCTTAACGCCTTTCATGACGACTTGACTGCTGGCCACCTAGGCTTTCACAAAACCTACGACCGCATTCGAAGCCGCTTTTATTGGCCTGGGATTTCTACCAGAATAGCAAAGTACGTGGGTTCCTGCTCTCCATTCCAACTTCGCAAACTTCCGACATCTCCCCCGGCTGGTCAGTTACAGCCAATGACGTGCCCTACATCACCTTTCGAGGTCGTCGGTGTCGATCTTTATGGACCCCTTCCTGTTACTGGTGCTGGAAATAGATGGATAGTCACCGCCGTAGACCATATGACACGCTACGCCGAGACAACTTCAGTAGCTACTGGTTCAGCATCGGAAGTTGCTGACTTCGTCCTTCAGGCCATAATACTACGTCATGGTGCTCCTCGTGTACTTCTGAGTGACCGTGGAAAGGTGTTCTTATCACAGCCTTTAGGTGAAGTACTTCGCGTTTCTGGTACCACACACAAGATGGCGTCTAGCTACCATCCTCAAACAAATGGTCTGACCGAGAGATTTCATCGAACCCTTGCCGACATGATCGCCGTATACATTCAACCGAATCACAGAAACTGGGATAAACTTCTACCGTTCCTCACTTTCGCCTACAACACCGCTGTTCAGCGTACAACAGGCTACTCACCGTTTTATCTCGTTTACGGACGTTCACCTATTTTCTTTATCGATGTTTCCTTCTTCACCAGCAATGGCCCTACATCACCATCTTCTTGCGAAGAATATATTTCTCGCCTTGCCCAGTGCCACCAGCGCGCTCGTATGAATACGGAAGCTACGCAACAAGCATGGAAGGCCGTCTACGACACCTCTCATTGTGTGGTATCATTCCGACCGGGTGACGAGGTGCTGCTATTGACACCAATTCGCACACCCGGTCTTTGCGACAAGTTCCAGCCTCAATTCATCGGCCCATATGTTGTTTTAGAGCAGACTTCACCTGTCAACTATCGTGTGACGCTTCTTGTCGTGCCAACTGACCGCCGTTACCGCAGCACAGAAATTGTACACGTTTCTCGCATGAAGCTTTTCACACGACGTTCCTCGTCACCTTGACTACCTGCCCGCAGCGGCCAGGCTGGCCGCTTTCACGGGGGGGGGGGGGATCAGTGTAGGTATCTATTATGCGCTTCATCCTCATCTGAACAGCAGTCAATCATCATCATATGTTCTGACTGACAATCATCATCTTCTTGGCATGAGCGCTTCTTTGTCTGGTCCGTTGCGCTTGTTCGTTCCCGAGTTCACGACGAATAAACCTCGTTGCAACCGAGTCGTCATAATATATATAAATATATACATATATATATATATATATATATATATATATATATATATATATATATATATATATATATATATATATATACCTTCACTTTCGCGATAAAGAAGAAGTCAGGACTAAGAGCTGACGCCTTGTTTACCAACTACACAGCATCAAGTTGCTCCTCGATTAGAAATGGCTCGCCCGCTTCAGTGATTTCGTCGTCGCTGAAACCTCTTTTGCTGCACGAAGCAAAATTGGCCGTGGCACTACTATACTTATGTGAGAGCGGAGCGCCCCCGCCACGATGAACTCACTGCTTTCACAGGTTAGAACAACTGAGCTGACGGGATGAAGTTTGGTCGGTGGGGCCTTTGAGCTAGGAAAAATACTCTGTGCTCTTTGCAGTGGTTTTCTGTGGTTAAGTTAATTACAGAAAACCCGCCATTGCTTTCCGTCTAGCTAGTAATCTTTTTGCATATGCCTCGTATCGGTAGTTTTATCTGCAGACAATATCCTACAAGCACGTAATTCTGATCTGTGGCGCATCGCCCGAACACTGTCATACTGCGCACCGACCGAGTCGGTTCGTGTTGTTATTCAAGGAATGGCTGCTGTAGAGGCCCCGGAGTGCGCCTTGCTTCATATGCTGAGTAACCTCGCAAATTAGGATAAATGGACAGCTGTCAGGAGCATATCGAAGGCGCGCAAACGTTATGCAGCATTTGTCAAGACTCATATGCGTATTCAAGATAAAGGGAGCAAGTGGACGATACCTAAGTTTTGCCTTGCGTTTATCAAAGATAAAGTGGTTGGTGCGTGGGATGCATTTAAACAATCATTTTTATCGAGCCCGTACTAAGCCTACAACTGCTGCAGAAAAACGAATGAAATGAAAAAAAAACTCTCCTGAGCAGCATCACACAAGTAAAAATATCTGTTTCAAGTACTCACCGTCTTCTCTTACTATTATTCGAATTGTTGCTTGGTCTTTGACTTCGCTCAACGTAAGTATATACGAGTAAGTATTGACCATATGCAGTTTTTATGCGAACAAGAGCTCACTTCCTTTGGAAATTCCGGCTAATCAATCTTCACCAAGAAAGTCATCGCCACAAAATGGGGGGAGCTGCACGTCGAGAGTCTACTTTCCGTAATATGAAAACGTGCCCGAAGATCAGCAGCAGCACTAATTAAAGCAGTTTAGAATGTGCATCAAATTCAGCAAAAGTATAGCTTGCTGATTAATGTTCCCAATACAAGTTAAGGATGCTTACTGAACTGGCGCATGCAACCTGACACATTAGGTGATGCGTTCTTTACAGCATATAATAGAGGAAGTAGAAAGTGTGCAAGTGTTTGTATGGAGACAACTCATATCACGTCGACAGAGTTTGTTTCTTTGAAAATTGTTTTCCAGTAGTGCTGTCATGGTCTCTGTGTGCCGTGCGTTTTATAGAATAAAAATGATCCCCATTTCAAAGTCCATTACCCTTGAACAATGCCACACACTTACACTTGAAAACAAAGGAGTTTTGATGAAAAGATTGATCATGATAAAGGCCCAAGGCGAAGTAGCTTTCACGTACAGGTATAGTTCGTCCTCAGAACCATACATCATAACCATAGTAAATAACAACACAAAAATCACACCTGCTCGCTGTGCAAATTTATAGATACGTCAGTAAATACTGCAATATTCATAGCCTGGTATGCTACAGCGTACGCCAAAAGAAGTATTCGAGTGCGTGACCTCTTGCTGGTCTAAACCTGGAAGCATATGCTTTCTTAATGCGAACAATATTTCACAGTTTCAAGGCTTTTAGCGTGCAACAACAGAGACAATCGCAAAACGATGTTACATATGTTCCCGTGTACACCCGCTGTTTCAGCCATAAAGTTATAAAGTTTTGCTACTATATTAATGCATCCAATAGCTGAAATAGTAACGCTACCAAGGTTCTATGGCATTATTTTTAATGCGCAAATTTCGACACGATCCACTCTAATTCCAGCCGGTCTGCGTTCCTGCGATTACATATTTCATTCATGACACTTACACAACAGGTATGCAGTTCAGACCAAGGAAAGTGCATGAAGAGCTTACGGAATAGAAAGTTGATTCCGGAGTGTGAAAAAGGTGCTGTGGTGCATTGTTCGTGGGTGCTATCTCGTTCTGAACCAGTGTTGTTACGCAGATACGGTACTGGATGTTACACGATCGATGAAGAGCTTCCGCGTTTTCGCGATGTCTCCAACAGCTGCTACGATACTTCATTATGAACTAAAAATACAGGCTGGATGTTAAGCTGAAGCGACCAGATTTCTTCCGCTTGTTCTTTTTTATGGCGTTGCTGCATTGGGAAAACAAGATTCGGAGAGGCTGAACCAAGGCGTGGGTGCGAAGAACGTGGAATTCTAAGAGCCTGATACACTCGCGAAAATGTAGAGGTTGCTGAACTTTAGAAATATTGCAAGTGTTTTACGGCCACAACTTGCACTTAGAAATGAATTCATTTCGAGGTGATTGTGTACCCACCGAATGGCCTTAGCGAACGTTTCGTAACAGTGTTTTGAAAACATCGCATTCAAGAGAAACGAGAACTACAAAATACAGTAGCTGTCTGCCACATTTCGCATCACTGAGGAGGACTAAAAGCGACATTCTATACAGGATATTTGCATTACAAAAAAAGAAACACTAAAAAATATACAGGATGCATTCAACTTTTCTAGCATCTTTAAACATTGCAAAGCGTCGTAAGTACAGCACCGGGTATAAGGGGTGTGGTCTCGAGGCAAAAACAAGGCGCAGCAGAAAATTATTGGCACCGCTTCAATATACTGAACTTTGTTTAGCTGCCTTGTAGAGTAAAAATTTATGGCACGCCTGCGGTTTTTAATGTGTTGCGACGATTTGTTTGAATGTTCACAAACTTTGACGTCAGACTTTTTTTCTCTTAGAAGATGCCAAGTGCACATGCATGAATGACAGATCGTGATTGTTGTTTTTCGAGGACAGTTCTGCTAAAGACAAGTGTTTTGTCATGTATTTATTGGCCTTTAGGTTTATGGTGCACAACGAAGATTACCAGCGGAACGAAGTGCAAAGACTGGCCAGTAAAGTACTGCTTGCATGTTCTCTGTTCTCCAATCAAGAAAAACCCAACAACAAAGAGTCCTTGCGAGATGCGTCGTCTTGCATATTGTCGAATTCAGTCTGCAGTACACACAAAATATGGTAAGTTCAGAGTGCAGTTGATTGAGTTCACGACTGACATTTCAATTATTTAAAAGAGCAGATATATCAAGCAACAATAACAATATCACCTATTACATCACACAATAGATTGTTTCAAAAAATAACCAACAAACGAATTCCTCTTCGCTGGGACTTCTACAGACTATTAAAGATTTTCTAATGGAACGCTAGGACAGCATTGAAACATGACCCTTGAAATACGTACAAGTTTGAGTTGTTTTGGGTCTGTCCGTGGGCAAAAGAGTCCACTGCTCAGCGCCTAAGCGCTTCATAGGAGCAAAAATAAGTAAAAAATAAATGCCTAATATCTCGAAAGTCTTCCGAGCTCGTGAGTTCTGGGTCAACCTAGCTGGTAGGGTCCCTCATTACAAAAATCCTCTTGGCGTGGTCACTTTTCTGACAATGAGTGGTATTTCAATGCCCGTAGAGGACTCCACCGGAAGTCTTTGCCTCTCAGATTTTGGAGAGGAGGCACTTTGTGTGGGCGTTACGGGATAGCGATTGCTATCTTTGTTGCGTCATAAGCCCTCGTTTGACACTGCGTATCGCACGTCGTACGTCGGGCTATTGTATGGGTGAAGAATCGGGTAGGTTCAATGTGGCAAGGTACCGTGCGTGTAAGTGTTACAATCAAGTCTCTGAAATGCTGAGGTTTCATCTTTATTCAGCTTGGTGTGAGGTAGCGGGAACAGCCTGCTTGCTAGGTGATGCCTATCAGTGCAAGTGAAGGGTATTACATAGTAGAGGGTTGATATTTCCTGCAGCACCACAGATTTCACACGCCGCACAGTCTGCCTTCATCGCACATACATACATACATACATACATACATACATACATACATACATACATACATACATACATACATACATACATACATACATACATACATACATACATACATACATACATACATACATACATACAAACATACATACATACATACATACATACATACATACATACATACATACATACATACATACATACATACATACATACATACATACATACATACATACATACATACATACATACATACATACAAACATACTGTGTCTTCTCTCGGAATGTCAGAATTCATCAGAACAAGGATAATTGCTTCGGATTGAAACACAACACACAGTATATCTATGGTGTCCCTCTGCACAACCTTTTTATCAGGATAGCACAAAGACTTGTAACAACATCTCACACGTACAAAAACGCCATCTTGAAATGGTTTGAAGCCCACTCTAATAACCCACATGGCTATGCGCAGACGTCTCAGGTGTTTCCTGATTTAAGAACAGGAAATTCTACTGTTTTTATCTTAGAAGTGAAGTTTAAGGCTGCTTTGCTCTTCCCGAGGTAGAAAACCCTAAACCATGGATAATAACAGCTCTCTTTTTGCTTTTTCGTACGCTTATGAGGTTGAAGGGTTTGTGCCTGTGAAACTGGAACACCCACAAATCTTTTACTCAGCCCATAAATGAAACGTTATCAACACAGGGCATTATTATTCAGCTGTGAAAAGGAAACACGCAACTGCTTGCTTATAAGAACAAATTGGCCTTGACCTTAACTTAGCTGGCATCACTGATACATCGCTTAAGCCTGCTTGATGAAGAATTACGACGATAATTGGGAAATTCGAAACGTTCATTTGCATATACTCGTAAACATGCACGTTTCATGCTGGCCTGGCTAGTTTTCATGCCAATACCAATATTTTGTACTTTATTCGCTCTATTTCTTGTGCTTTAAGGACACCGTAGCCTAATGAGAAGCGCCCGAATTTGACAAAGGAAAGAGAAGGGGGAGATGAACAACGATACCGCCACTTCATTTCATGTCGGCAGCCATGGACAACGAGTGCAAAATTATTAGCATGGTCTCTATTATATTTCTATTTTATTTGCCTCAGAGTGGCTAGTAAAGCACCACTGTACTATGAATGCAGTCATCCCGTTTTGAATCCTCATTTCGTTGCTGCCGCTCGCGAGATTATAGGCTTCTTTTGCTTTTAGTTGCGTTTAGTTTACATTGAACTGGGCTATATTGATGTCTTCATTTTTCTTACAGTTTTTTCTTTATTTTCTCTAAACTTTTCTCTAAACATTTTTTCGTTGTCTTATTTTTGAAGGTGTTTGATGAATGTTTACTCCATCATGCATTTTTGTGCAACAAAGTCCACATTTTTATATCTTTGCTCACTACTAAAACACGCTGCAGAAAACTTAAAACTTTGTTTTCTTATTCGAAAGTTTGTATACACTGAAATTGTGAATGTGTGAAGGCAGCGCTAATGAAGCTGCAAGATCATGGCATAAACGAGACCCATAACGATAATATGTAGTATAATCACGCTCAAGAACCATGATATAAATATTAAAGATGTCGTAGTGAAGGGATATGGAACTTTCGACCATCTGGTGTTCTCTAACTTGCACTACACCGCAGAGTACGCGGGCTTCTACCATTTCACCTCCATCAAAATGCGACCCTTGCGGCCGGAATCGAAATCACGACGTTCCGGTCAGCAGCTGAACACTTAGCATTTACTATGAGAAATATTGCTACAAAATATTCGAATGGGGCATATTTCACAATTGCACTACCACTGATATTGGTACTCGTACGCAGCACTGCATCCTTACCCAAAAGAAAAAGAGTAGCTTTGCTACTTCCTTATTATTTGTCTTGACTATTGACTATTTATCTTGACAGTATTAACTACTCCTTTCCTCTATAAATTATTAGCAATAGAGAAGACTTAACACTCATGTTTTGCTAACACTGAAGTGTTTAGCGTGCTGTAATATCAGTAAAACGAAATATAGGCTAAGAAAAATGTTGCTCTTAGGTGGTTGAACACATTCTGTGTAGTGTCTGACAAAGTGGGTGTTCGAGCTAATCAATAGTCGATGATCAACTACTTGCAGCAAACATTCTTGAAATCCAACGGAACACACTCGGACAGGCGCCCCTCCATGCCTGTTTCGTAAATGGTCAAAGAAATTTGGCGGAAGAGGTAGGCTAACTGGTCCATGTAGAGGGCCACATTCAAAGGAGAGACAGTCACGTATTAGGTACAAAATGTAAAGAAATGTAAAATAAAAATGAAAAGGTTTATACATTTATTTATTTATTTATTTATTTACTTATTCGCAATACTGCCAGTCCCTACTGAGACTATAAAAAAAGATATCGCATCGTTTCAAGCAGGAAGAATAATACTGACGAAATTCCAAGGAGTGGACGAAGAGAAAAATTGTTGTTGGACTTATGGAAGCAACCTGGTGTTTTGTTTTCTCTGCTTTTTGTGCTTTGAATGTGAAACTTGATTTTTTACCAATCAATTCTTCAGCGGTGTCCTTCAATATTCGCTTTCCTGTTCAAAGTGCTAACTACTGCATAAACTATTTTTGCAAAAAACGAATTAACCTCCAAATACTTGCATAGCCATGTCATTTTAAGGGCTATAGTGAACACTTACTTGTTTTCACTAATTTTAATCGATGAATGCTTCTTTAAGGAGAAAAACTGAAAAAAACTTCCTTTAATTGAATACAGAGCAAAAAAATCGATCATGCTGTATTTATAGCTTCAAGCTGAAACAAAGAACATACTTCGAATAAGATATTACTAACGTTGACCAACTATAAATACAAATAATCAATCCGCGCACCTCAACTTCATCGACTCACGATGCTTTCAGAAGAAAGATGCGATGTTGAAACATAAACATGTACGATTGACTGTCTACTTTCGGCTACTTGTAGGCAGCTGGTAGTGATATGCTTTATTTTCAGAGGAAGTGTGTTCGAAATTTATTCAACGCTTCCTCAGTGATACACCCAAAAGAAAAATAAACTGAATGATATACCGTATTTTAAATCATAATACGCACGCCATAACAAACGAATGTCAGTTTGAAATCCGAGTTGATTGGTTCACTTTTTTTTCCAACTCCTTTCAAGCGAATCATGCGAGGCACGATGATGGTTCTCATACTTCAACATTTCCATGTACGCTTCAGTAGAACGAGTTGAAACAGGGCGGCGTACTTGCTCTAGTAAGCTGTCTGCAGCATCTGTTGCCGCTAGGCTGAGAGTTCGGAAGTTAAAGCGTAGACTGGGTATCCGTCGGTCGCCCTTTATTTACTCTTTCTTTTCAGTTCTGAAATATAACTGAGGAACGGGCAAACAAACGAATATACTATTCACGCCTCAATGCTCTCTGAGGCACAGAGCATAAAATGTAAACATTCAAGCCGACAGAGCAAGTCTTACATTGGCCCGTCGATTGAATAAATTGTCACTACATTTGCCAGCTCACTGCCTAGGGAAGTCTATTTTAAACATTTTCCGGGAGATCCTGTTTATTCTTATACTAGATTGTAATTTTGGTATAAAGTTTGATGGGGCCAAATTGTGGACCCGTGTGCGAGGCTATTCTACCACTCCTTGTCCAATGTGGGCCTCCTGGTAGAAAAGAAATATGTATTGAAAACACTGACCATGTGATCGCGTACACAAGGTAAACTGTCCAGTGAGTAAACCAAGGTTTAAGTAGGCATAAAATACTGCCCGTTGCAAGCCACTCGAAGAAACAACACATAAATAAAGCCTACTAAAAACACCCTTCTAGAAAGTGTGCAAAATAATCATGAATAATCTTTGCTTTTAGCTTCTAGCACGCATAAACAGGAATGAAACCTTATGGCTTGAAAAAGAAAGGGAATGTCTGAACACGTCGTAGTCTCTAAACATCTGCATTGATGAAAATCTCATTGAAAGGGCATATTTTTGTGTATACTTTCAATAGAAATATTTTCATAATTCAGACCCTTCCAGGCATAAAGATAAGCAGCTAATACGTCTTCTATTTAGTCACCTATCACATTTTGACTTGGAGCTTCGTATTTTGGTAGTCAAATGCACTTTTTAATAAACGAGTTGACGTTAGAAATGTTAAAGTGTCCATTGTTTGGACTTTTGCGTTGCGTTACTTTGAATTTTGAGGCGTGAACAACAGTGTCTTGCTATGGATATTCTGCTAAATATGCACCGATGAGATACAACGTTCTGGTATGTATATTCATGTGTCGTCTGTTTTATATACACTCATATCCTCATTTTCCGCCGAAAATATGAAAGATAGGTTGTTCTTTGTTTTGTCAAGTACGGTTGGGGCATTGTACCCGTAACCCACTGATGCTTCTTGATTGAATTTATATGCCAGTGCGTGCAATACCATTAGCTTTTGTGTAGTCTGCCACATTTCTCACTTGAAGGAAGGTTGATAGTTGAAAAATCCGTAAACAGGGTTTGTGTGCTCGTGTGGACGTTTCGCAAGTTGCCATTTTTCCTCAAGGCTTGAAGAACATTGAGGAACACAAGCCCACTTGTCGAAACGATGGAATGAGCACACAACCCCCTGGTGACGCATTTGCTTTATCCACTACATAAAGTGATTCATGAGAAAGAGCTTGGCCTGCTTCGAGCTTTGTAAAACGCAGCGAAATGCACGACGGCCGTTCAGCTAATACAATTAGCGGCTTTTTCGAGGTCGTTAGGTGAATTACCACAATAATGACACATACACATGTGGAATAATTTACTTAAATTCGACCTTATATACAACAAGACCAGAAGATACCAATTGCACAAATTCATATGGAAGCACAAAACTAACTCACAAATCAATAGCTGAAAGTTTACACTATTTTAAAGGTACTCATCTATAATCAGATGTGGTCTGCAACATTAGCAAAGCAATAGCTTATCTTTAAAGATTTTTCAAGTGTTATTCTGAATACTTCACGTTTTCATTACTAAAAAAACAGCTCGAGGAGGGGCAGACACTGGTATGTATTATGCGTAACAGATGTACCGGTTTAGCCTGACACCTCAAGTAAGACAAAAACCTGTTCTTAATTTATGTATATATATTGTAAATTTCACTAGCATTTTTTATTGCATTAACTGTTTTGCTTACAAGAAAATGAATAGGGTCTCGGCGAATACATAATGCAAGAAAAAACACCCAAAAATTGTTTTCTTTTTTTTTGAGTTTTGCATTGCGCTGTTATTATAAAAGATGCGATAGCCTACTGTATTAAGCATCTTTGGCAGTTGAGTTTTTCTTCCAAGCAAATTATGTGCATAATTTATTGTAAACCAACTATTTGCGGCCTCCTTCCTTCTCTTTTTTGGTCAAAAGAACTTCAATGTTATTCGGTTCACATCCACCCAGGTGGTCTTGCAGTTATGGTGTTCGAGTGCCCGACGCGAGGATTGGGAGATGAAACGCCAGCAATGGCGACCACGTTTACATGAGAGCGGAGTGGCAGAGGTCTTTGTACTTCAAGATATATGCATGGTTAAACATTCAAGATGGACATAGTTCCTAGAGTTCCTTCGGTATGGCGATCTTGATAATAGGGAGTTTTAAAATAGCACACTGCGAGCTCTTGCGGTGCGGTCGCTACCACTGCGCATGCGTCGTAACGCGAGTCAGCGTCTGCGTTTCCGGACGCAGAAAATTTGAAATAGCGTGCGGCGATCGCTGCCCGTATGTGGTCCGCTAGCGCTGGTTTTGGGGCTACGGTGTCACTGCGATCGTGCGTTGCGGTTTGCAGCAGAGCAGACGCTGTTCTAAAACTCATATGGTGCCCGCTACGCCCGCAACGCCCGCAGCGCTTGCAAACGGTATTCCAAAACTCCCTAACGACAATGTCATCTTAGAACGCAAAGCCCTAACAATCTTTATGATTGTTTTGTGCACAGGTGTCGTGTACGACCATGCTGGCTCATCTGAAGAAGAGAAGCTCCTGTGGCAAATGCTCGAGCGAGTCAACCTGAACGCCAGTGACGATGGAGAGAAGTCACCGTCAATGGCTGGTAATACAGGCACCCACGAGTTGGCCGACACTTCTAGCAGAGCACCGCACCTCAGCCTGGCCATTGAGAGACTCGATCCAGAAGACACCTTCCAATCGGCAAAAAAAGGTGAATGCCCGTTGCATCACTAAGTTTACTGCAATAATAGGCGTAATAGCCTGCCACTACTTTTACCATACATTGCATGTTTAAGTTGCGAAAGAGGCGTGTCAAAGAGTGATGAAGGAAGCCAAACTATTCGCATATATCGTGGAATGTTTTACAGTGCAACGGGTTAGATACGGACAGAGAAGGCACAGAGCGCTGAAAGGAGCTCCGTTTACTAGAAAAATGCTGAAGCAGAATCGCGAGTTGGGCGAGTTGGTGGATGGTCGTCCAAGATATTCTACGATGAACATCAAAATATTCCGCAACGACCATCCACCAACTCGCCCAACTCGCGATTCTGCTTCAGCATGTTTCTAGTAAACGGAGCTCCTTTCAGCGCTGTGTACCCTCTCTGTCCGTATCTAACCCGTTGCTCTGTAAAACATTCCACGATGAACATCTACCAACCCACCCAACTCGTGATTCTGCATTCGCAAATACGTTGTCTATGTGCAGATACATTTCACTAAGACGGAATGAACACTACCTTTGTACGCACATTTCATTCCTGCACGTCAATATCTGCATGCAACGCGATTCAGCAATTGCCCGCGTCCATTTATGCACACTCGTGGCTGTTATTTTATAGTATGCCCCATGTACGGAGTGTTGTAGGGCTTACAATTTGAAAATACAAGTTACTGTGGTGGTATAACTAGCACACATCTTGCTTGTAGTTACAATTTTGACAAAAGATACATGGGTGTTTGTCTGTAACAAATCTTCGAAGTGCAAATAAATTTTAGTGCACGTAACAAAAATGTTTTGCACAAGTGAGCACTTTTTCAAGCTTTCCAACTGTGATCGAATAAAATGTCGTAAGGGTTGATTTAAAAGCTAAATTTTTAAGACATTGGCCACAGTGTTAGTGCGTGAAAAGAAGGCCTGATGAGAAAACCACTTCGTTTGTTCTTCTGAAATAATTAGGAAGAAACACTTTGAGTTTGTCCTCTTTGCCTACTCTCATAGAACACTATGAACTCCGTGACGCACAATTAGTATCGTTTCGTTTTTTTTTCTGTTGGCGTCAATAGCAGTGTTGCGGGCAAATATTCTTTTATTGCAATGATGAGCAAAGTTAACCCGACTCAATCAGAAAAAATGCAAAAAATTCAAGTGCTCTTGGGTGCCACGGGACATAACGTGATGCGTTATCAATGAAAGTAAAGAATAGTTCAACTTAATTTTTACTTCAATATATACTTTCATAGAATGACATAATATTATAGAGGTGTTAGTTCAAGTTGAATGGTCTAGAAATTTTTATCTTTGTAAACGTTTAGCTATATTTAGAGAGCATGATTAAAGGGCTCGTTAACGATCGCGAGTTCAAAGGTGAAACAGTAGTGTTTTTCTCGCCTTGACCCCTTTTTCCACAAGCGCTACCTCCCTTCGCCACTCATTTCTGATGAAACACGTGGAATGTTGGCACTAGGTGTTTAGCCAGTTATGATTTCGCGCGTTTCGACCGCATGCTGTTTCCTGTGCTTGCGCAGTCGCAAACGCAGAACATGAAGAGAAATCAGTTCATCGCGCGTTATAGTCATGCAATACAAAGAAGAACGAGCATGTGACTACTTCGTAAAGCATTGTATAACACAATTCACAGCAAATATATCACCTATACTGAACAACTGAGAGTCCATTTCACCCTGATGCAACGTAATCAAACTGCAAAGACAGCGAACTGTGCCGCGAAAAAGGGAAACCATAGGAGATAATAAAAAGCTGGTTTACTGTTTTCTAGGAGGCTGTTTAGGGGTTCTCTAATGTAGTCTCGGTACAAAAATAGGAGTATATCTGACTGCATATTTAATATGTTCTCTGTATTGACGCCTAAAGTTTTTCGTGCACTTATTATGGCTACAGAAATAAAACAAGCGTAAGCGTTTCAGTGTACATAATCTTCTTCGCTTGGGCATGCTAATATTTGCAATCATCGTCATCGTGTTGTCTCGCCATGTGTTTGGTGTTTGGCTCGTTCACCTATGCTGCAATCACAACAATCGTTTTGTCATACCTGGCGTCGTCTCGCAAGTGATGGAGGTGCTGAGAATGTAAATAGGGGCTGTAAAATCGAAATGGCGAAAATTGTCTCTGATGTGAGGTGTCACTTCAGGATCTAGAAAGCAGCCTCACAAATCAAATTATTTTTGAGGTTTACGGAAATAATTTTCCATACTAATGAAAAGAAAGCTCCCAGCCAGTCGAATCGATTTAAACATGTGTACCGTAAATAGCCATTAACTTTTTTGGAGAGCTTAAGCATAAAGGGACACTAAAGCCAACTCTTAAGTCAATGTTGATTGTTAAAATGGCAATCCATAAACCTCGTAGTGCTAATTTCGTGCCAAGGAAGGCCCTATTTTAAATAAAATCACATTTTAGTGTTCTGCATCGGGTTAGTGCACTTCAAATCACCCACCTCAAGAAGCGATCGAGTGGACCGTCTTACGTCACTGTTGCCGTGCAGAACATTGCTCGGCTTTTCTGCGCTAGAATAGCAGACTGAAAGCAGCGGGAGCCACAGCAGCAACAATGGCCATTGATCAATTTCCTGCCATTGGCATCGAGATTGCAGGCGCATTTCTTGTAACTGAGTCCCGCTAGATGGCACCATTTGTCTGGTTTAACCACGCGAAAATTCAATTTTGGAACCACTCGCGACATTACCTGTGGTAACGTCCAGCGGTTCTCTTTTTCATGAATCAAACAGAAACGAACAAGCAACAATTCAAATGCGAAGCATTTCTTAGGGAGCTTCAACGACTTTGTGCGTATCTATCTATCTATCTATCTATCTATCTATCTATCTATCTATCTATCTATCTATCTATCTATCTATCTATCTATCTATCTATCTATCTATCTATCTATCTATCTATCTATCTATGACTTTTAGCTCTCCTGTCCGTTTGGATAATGAGATCTATACCAAAATTGGTAAGGCATAACATGAAAATACAAAGTGAATAAGTGACTAGTTATAACATAAAAATCGGGACATGTTTGTCATGAATGTCATAATTTGCATGTCATGGTCTTGCTGCTCCTGTGGTGCTCTTGTTCACATGACATATCGCAAAGTTTGTATCGTAAGAAATGTCTGCATGGCGAACACAAATGACACGCCTTCACGTTGAAATTGTGACATGAGTGTTGCGTAAGAACATGCATGACTACATTCCACACTCATGATGCGCTCGTGGTCTTTTCGCTGGCTTCAATTACACCAAATTTGGTATTGCGGGAAGTGAATAGATGTCGAAGGTATAAAACTGACGCAAACATGATAATCATGACATCTGTGTCATTGAAGAGCATGACTAGATACCACGCTCATAATGCGCTCGTGGCCATTCCCCTAGCTTTCCATACACAAAATGTGGTATTACACGACATGGATGGATGATAAATAATTACGACTAGTGCGAAAATGATATAGATTACATGCGCGTTATGTAAGAACATGACCACATGCCACTCTCATGAAGTGCTTGCGGTTGTTTTGCTACTTAACATGCACAAAATTCGGTATACGTGAATTGAATGGATGATGAAGGTATGTGGCTGGTGCAAATATGGAAATCATGGCATGCATGTCATTAAAGTGCATGACTACATACCACTCTCAGGGTGTGCTCACGGCCGTTTGGCTAGCTTCACATGTATTAAATTTAGTCTTACGTAATGCTAATGGACGATGAAGTTAGATGACCCGCCCAAACATGATAATCATGACATACATATCATGTACACTATGGCTACCTGCTACCCTCTTAGCGCTCTCGCGGTCATATCGCTAGCTTCACATATGCCAAACTTGGTATACGTAACATGAATGGACGATTAAAAAAGAATTCCAGGCGCAGAGATGATAATCATGGCATGAAAGTTACGAATATGGCATAATTTACGTCCGCCTCGTAACGTTGTGCTGATTTTAAAGTGGCATATGAACCTTCCCGATTTGTTTTTCGTAAGTCATCGATTCGCACTGTACATGGGATCTGCCATTTTTTTATAGGATGATGTGCCCATTTTCCCGCCTTGTTTCCGTGACGGAAATATGTCACCGGTGTGTTGGTGGATCCGGCAAACACTTTTATTGTAAAAAAAGTTTTGAATTGCTGCAACTTGTGAAAGTCCTTAACATCAGCTTTATTAAATATCTTTTCTTGCAGTACGTATCATAATTGCGCCACTATCACTATAAAAGAAATCACTGCTTCTCTTGTGTCGCACGTTTTACGATGTACACAGCTGGTCCTAGTGTGGTGTGCACCAGACGTGGTTAAATTGAAGAGAATATAAAAAAGGACAACATCTATGGGAAGTAAATTGCACTTTAACGGCCAATGCTGACGCCTGCGTTTGTGAATGCGATACATGTGAGCTAGGCCTAGTAATTGAGACCTGATCCACGGAAGGGCGTCTGCACTTCAATTTCTCCCCAGTTTACCTTTGTAAGTTTTGCGAAACCGGAGGTCGTATAATTCTATTATAGGTTTCTCTGATATAGGCGGTCTTTCGCTGTTACCTTCTTAACATTAACTACAATGTTTACTTCGGAGTCATAAAGAAGCTTTACTATGGCCACGCTATTCGTGACGGTGCTGAGATATTTTGTTTAGATGGCTATCATTAATACAACTGCGCTTCTCCGAAGTTCACCAGAACAAACGATGGGATGACAGAACTACAGGAACAAGTCCCATTTTTCTTTTTTTGTACTGTCTATTATTGTGCTGATGAACTTCCTAAATCTTGCAGCAACTTGCCGAGGCAAAATTATTTTTAAGCAAATACAAATAGCGCATCTTTCAGCCTCTTGCGCCCCGTATTAAGGTATATTTTAGAATTCGAAAAAATATTCCTGGCTTCTGGTTCAAATATAAGAAAAACTGTCACAGTGTGGTCAAAATTTCAGTGGGGAAAAACAGGTTCTTGTTCTGAGCATTCCACAAGTGTACTAGAAAAAAAAGGTTCACTCATAGTATGCCAGTTTAATTAGTGATTCCCGTAACACAGATACAGATACATACATTGTCGTGATTTGTTGGTTCTTGCATTCGAATGAATCACAAACATCGTCATGTTCAAATTTTTCGATCATTGCAATACACAAAAAATAGAAGGTAAATGCTACTGATAGAAAAGTTTCCAAAGAAGACCTTACAAGAAGAGGCTCGTGAGCTGCTAATGAAGCTTACCATCATATGTTTGAGGAGTGAACCCTTCCGGTGGAACAAGAACTAAAGCGGATATGACTCTATATTTGGCAAAAGTGAACAAGGTTTTATTGACGCTAGCGAGAAATTTGATGTAGCATAGCTTTGATGTGCCCCCTAATGGCTAATGACTCGCAATAAGACAATTTCTTTAAGACTGCGCTCAAGTGAATGCCAGCTAAACTGGCATTTTTTGAAGCTTAAACAAGTTGAGCCGTCTAATGCCAGCTCGGTGTCGTTAGGGGTACAATCTCGTAAGACTTCACTCGTCAACACCTCTATAGCCGTGTACGACTTATTAACCTGAGTTTAGGGATGTCTCATACAACAATTGCATGCTGCCAATTATGTTTATTTTGTTGTCTCGGGGCAGTATGCAGACTCCTGGAGAAAGGTGTTGTAGCAGTGCTGGGACCACGGAAGCCAGAAGTGGCGTCACTGGTCGGCAGCGCTTGCTCTGGACAGCATGTGCCACACATCTTCTTGTCTCAGGAATTTCAGCCCAATGCCGGCGTCAACGCGGCGTCGATGTCTGTTAGCATGGCGCCTCCTCACAGTGAGTTGGACAAAGCACTCCAAGATTTGGTGAAAGCTCAACGTTGGAAGAGTTTCACGATTGTCTACGAAAAGCCAGAGGGTGAGTGCAGAGTCGAATAGTTTTTCTTTTCTTTTTGTTGGCGAATACTCATTGGCAGCCTGCCCACGTGCTTCCGTGAAATCTCAGTATTTTTCAACACTTCCAGATCACCGTGAGCAAATATGCTGCCATATATGCATACCGGTACCATGCCCACAATAAAGGGCGTCATTTTTTAAAATGAAACAAGCTAATGTACGCTTGCAATCTGGGTACTCGATTTTCTTGAATATAGTTCGTCGGTCTCACATTGGCAAAACTCAGTTCTGTATTTCACTGTATATATCGGCTCGCTCATGCGTTCACCTCAATTTGCCCTTATGTAACCGGATAAATGACTATCAACATGTGCGACAAGACACTACCGGTCGCAAAAATAGGTATTGCACTCCGTCTGAGCAGCTGAATTGCTTGTCCATGAAGGCTCATTTTCACTCACTGTTGCCAATGAATATAATAAAGGGTTGAAACATGTCGCTTTCACACACGAGTTCCAAAAGGTGAAAAGAGTTTCTGGCACAGAACGTTTTAGAAGCCAGGTACACTCTTAGTCAAATCCTGGTAACTTAACGATTGTTGTGGTTTAACATTCCAAAAACAACATATCTTTATGAGAGACGCCATATAGTGGAGGGATCCAGAAATGTAGACAACCAGAGGTTCTCAACGTGTGCCTAAATCCAAGCACATGAGCCTAAAACATTTTCGCCTCGATCGAAAATGCGGCTGCGGTGGTTGGGATTGGATCCCGTGAAGACAAGCCGCCGATCACCATGGCTGGTCGATATGCTGGCTACAATACACGCCAGCAAGCAGCAAAGCCAGTCAAATTATGATCGCTTCAAGTCAGTTCGTTGTCTAGCGAAAGCGGCCCTATTCTAAATGGTCTTCGAAATAGACGTGACGGCGCTTATCCGGGATTTGATGTAAAATAACAAACCGAGGTTAAGGATGTCATATATATAGTTTAAATCAAGGAAAATAAATGAACATGAGCCGGGTGCGTAGCACGTAGCAGGATAACCACTGGTAACTTTTTCAACTCCACGTTCACCCAGTGCAGACTTCCCAGTGCAGACCATGCATCCACCTGTTACAAGCGCCATGAGCGCGCATTTGCTCTTCTTTTTATACATGTGATTTCTTTTGAGCAGCAGCAGCGAATTCCAACTCGAAAGGTTTGTAAGCCGTCGCACGCAATGGTTCATTGTCGGGATAAGTATCCAACGAACGGGATGAGTGTGAGCGATAACGTAGCCACGAGTACATTATATTCTAGGCACTGTAGTGCACGTCATCTAGTTAATGTTCTTCACCAAGTCCTGACGCAGGGTAGAACAACAAGGTGTGATGGCTAGCATACCCTGTTCATCATTCTTTTACGAAAGGTGCTTTTATTAGAAAAATAATTGATTCATACAAATGATTGAGTGGTGGAACAAAAAAACTTCCAGAATATTTCACTTTTGTATCGACTGTTAGAGCTGGGAAACACGGGCTCATGATCAAGCAACACTGTAATATCGAGCACAAGTCAACACAGGATCAACACAAGCAAGTCAATTATGGAAAGTGAGTGAAATGAAAAGAAAAATTGACATAGAGGCCGTGTGACCGAAGGACTTGGTATTTCACTTGAGTACTTCTACAAACAGCTTCGCTTCAGTTGTGCTAAGCTGCAAGGAATCATATCGTACAAAATATCTTCGACAAAGCGCGCATGCGTGTCAAATAAGTGGCCGTATGAAGCATTAAGTACTGCCATCGCAGTCATCTTCACACGCGCATCAGTCTCCGCGCAGTGTTGCTATGTGCACGTGATCTCCTTTTCTTTCTTTTTGTTTTTTAATGTTCCTTTTCGTCAACACACAGTGAAGAACAATACCTACAAGCACCCGAGTTACAATACGGACGAGGACACGAAAAACAGGAGCATTCTTACCGTTCGGGTTCCGAGCACTTCTGAGCACGCAGCGTGCGCATCATCCTGCTTCGTATAGTCGCGGTGGCAGGTCCGCTCGAGGCCTGAGAAAGATCACGAAAGGAACGTGCTTCTGTTGCCGTCACCAAGCATCGTTCACGTACTGCACCGTGGTGAACGCAGTCTAGCTGCAAACACAACACACCCACATGACACCGCTGAAGGATGGTGAATACAGTCTAGCTGCCAACACACACACACACACACACACACACACACACACACACACACACACACACACACACACACACACACACACGCACACGCACACGCACACGCACACACACACACACACACACACTTACATGACACCACTGAGCAATTGAGAAATGCTGGTCACAAGACAACAAAACGAAATAACTACGCCATGCAAGCTACGAAGTATCCCTGAGCGCAACGCCGCTGGCGTTATCTAACACTGCAGTTCTGTCACGCCGGCGTTTTTTTTTCGCCGTTACGCCCACTGCACCCACTGCGCACGCGTTTAAAGGTTTCATTGCAGCGACGTAGCTCTCCAAACGTCTGTAGACAGGACAACTGCTTAGCGCGGATATTCGAGATGCTCCACGGATGTTGTTTTATGCCAGGGTCCACCGCGGCTCCAATGACGTATTTCAGTCGCAGGTATGACGCCGTTAATTATAAACGAGTACTAACATATGAAAAAAAACGAGTCACTGGGGAGCGTTGAACCAGTCACCTCAAGCTCTTAGCACGCCACGCTGAATACTAAGCCAGAGAGCAGCTTGTACAGGGTGAACCATTTATATAAATGATGTGCCGCTGGTGTTCATCAGAGCTCAGGAACTTCAACGCATTTTCGTCATCACTACTGAGATGGCACGACGGCAGTGCGTGTCCTCCAGGTCTTCGTGCCGTGCCACATTAAACGTCGCTGTGCACGTGCCTCCACATGGTGTGCGTGGTGGCTCCGAAAAATTGGGTGGCTTAATCAAGCATGCACTTATTTTCGGTTATTTACCTCTTGTGCTCCCATCGCAAGTTTGCTTTAACGTTACGGTAGTTAAAAAGCACACAAACAACACTTCGCACGCTGCCGCAGCCGCGTTTAAAAAAGGAGCGTGCTGCTCAAACACGAAGGAAAAATTGTGGCAGTTCACGCTCGTCCTGTGTATACGTGTGCGTTCGATTTGTGCGTATTTCTTTCTGTTTGAGCAGCGGAATTTAAGTGTCGAGCTATGACAGTCAGAAGTCCATGCTCGTCCTCTGTATACATTTTAGACGTAATTAAACCGAAAGACGTCTAGCACCACAGGACGCCTTTATGTTCTCCCATTGTATAGAACCTCGTACTCTAAGTCGTTAACAACTTTTTCTGAACACACCTCTGTATGCTCATTTGAGCGGCGCTTTCTGCTTGAGCTCCGGACTTCATGTTTCGAGCTGCTTGCCGTTCCTCGCTTGACACTGCGATTTCTATCTTCAGCATTCATTCAACTCTGGAGCATTCTTTCCGCATGCATTCCACACTAGCATTCAATGCACTATGAACTCTGAACTACCTCTGCCAGAACAAGTTCCACTTTCGCGTTATACCGACTCCTAAGAAGAAGGATGACCATGTTTTTTTTGTTTTTTTTTACAGTGAAAGCTGTTATGAGATCACAATTCGGGTCACGTGCTGTTGTTGGCCGCCGCCGGTGTCCGTAACCATATCGCGCGAAATTATGAAAAAAAAACCTTCCACCAATGACAGAGTGGGTTCAACCCGGGCCCGCTGGGTGCCAGCCTAATATTTCACCGCTGAGCTACACCATTTTTTCTTTGTTGCGTTCTTGACAACAGGTTAAGATAATCTGACAATCACCATCTCACGTGTTTCATGTGTGTTAACACATCAAACAAAGATATTACATCTTCAACGCAGTCAGTAGTTTTATACATATCTCGCACTTTTATAACAGCTTCAACGAAACACTCCAGGAGACCACTGAGCTACACCCGTGCTTGCGAGTTATCAAACTTGCCTTAGGCAGGCTTGATGTAGGGAAAGCAATCACGTTAATACGACTTATAAAGCGTTTTACAAAAAGCGAAAGAGCAACCAGTCGTCACAAAATGCAAATAGCGTAACGAGTGGGCTCTCCAAATGCTCTAAACCATAACAAAAAATTGTCCTTGTTTTGCTATTAATTGTGACGCAAACCCACTCCTCATCGTCATCAGCCACTGCATGGACAATTGGCAGAAAATTTCTTGCAGGTGTTTAGCGGACAGCACGCTTCTCAGAATAATGACGAGAAATAGCATAGCGAATGCCGACCTACTATATAAAAGTTATTATTATTGCCCTAGTGGGTACCAAGCAAGTGTGCTTGCAGTAGTTACCTAATGAGTGTTTTGAAAAAGGCTCCGAAAGGCCCCTCTTCTAGCTTTCGCTGTTAGTATGTTGCGCCTACGGCGCAGGCCTGTTTTTTTTTGTTTTAAATGCGAAGCATTTCTTAGCAAGCTTCGGCGAATTTGAGGGTTATCTATGCATCAATCTGTATAGCCGCTTATAACGTTTAGCTCTCCTGGTTGTTACGATCATGGAATCGACACCAAACTTGGTATGCCATAACATGACTGCATGATGAGGATAAGTGATAAGTCATAACACGAAAATCATGAAATGTATGTTATGAATGTCATGATTTACATTTCATGGTCTTGCTGCTCTTGCGGTGGTTTCGTTCACATGATATCTTCCAAAACTGGCATGGTATGACATGACTGCCTAACGAACATAGGTGGTACACCCTGAAGTGGAAGTCATGACACACATGTTATGATCTTTATGTTATGACTAGTCATGACTACGCGCTACGCTCATGGTGCGCTCGCGGCCGTTTCGCTAGCTTCGAATCTACCAAATTTGGTATTACGGGGCGTGAATGGACAACATGGGTAAAGGACAAGACCAAACATGATAATCATGAGATGCGTGTCATGTAACAACATTACTACATGCCACACTCATGATGCACTGCAACCGTTTTGCTAGCTTCACATATGCCAAATTGGGTATTACGTCACACAAATTGATGACGAAGGTATCTGACTGGTGCAAACATAATAATCATGAGATACGTGTCATGTAGCAACATGGCTGCATGTCAAACTCAAGGTGCCAATATAGTTCGAGATGACCTCTCGCGCGTGCGCACCGGCGTTCGTTTTGTCGCGTCACCCCGGCGATGCCACGCCAGGCGCCGATCTACCTGCCGTTTACTTGCAGGCGCACGCCACGTTGCGTTGCTTTGACGCATGTCCGTTTGAGCAGGCCCAGCGTCCCTCCATCACGAAGAGAGGCAGACACAATGCTGTCTAGTAGAGCTTGGTAACGTCATGGGCGTGAAATGCAGCATGTTGCATATCGCGTTGGTTGCTGCCGGGCCGTGCCGACAGACGCTGGTCGCACCAGTCGCGCCTGATGTCGGTTTTGCTAGCGCAGCGTCGCTTCGCCCAGCGTGCGCACTCGTCAACGTTAAGTCGGAGTATCTTGGGCCCTTGATGACGTGCTCGCGGCCGTTTCGCTAGCTCCGCATATACCAAATTAGGTTGTTACCAGACGTCAATGGATGACATGGTTATTGACTGGGACAAGCACGATAATCATGACACGCAAGCCATGTAAGAGCATGACAACTTACCACGCTCATGATGTGCTCGCAGCCATTTCATTAGCTCCACATATACGAAATTTGATATCACATGACGTGAATAGAAGACGAAGGTAAATGACGCGTCCAAACATGATAATCATGATATGCGTGTATTGTAAAGCATGACTACATGCTACGCACATAGTGTGCTCGCAGCCATTTTACTAGCTTCGCATACACCAAATTTTGTATTAAGTAACGTCAATAGACGAAAACTGTAAATGACAGGGTGAAACACGATAACCATAATATGCGTGTCATGTAAAACATGACTACATTCTACGACCTTAGGGCGCTCGTGGCTGTTTCGCTATAGCTATCCGTATGCCAAATTTAGTATCAAATGATGTGAATGGATGATGAAGGCAAATGACGCGTGCGAACATAATAATTATGACATGGAAGTCATGTAGACCATAATTTACATGCGCCTCGTAGCGTTGGGCTGATTTTAAAGTGGCATATCAAATTTTCTCATTCGTACTTCGCATATCATTGGTTCCCACTGTACGTGGTATCTGCCATAATTTTTCACTGCGCTCCATCTAGTAAGGATTTTATTGAGTAAGTGGGTGTGCACCGCTTCTATGCAGTTCGTTATCCAGTAGCTGGCTGAGAGAGTGCGCAGACTTATCAGCCTTTCTGAAAAGTTCTGCACACAAAAACATGCGCACGCACGCACGCACACCAGTACTATGAAATCCAAGTTGCCAGTTTGTTCCCTCACCGCTTTGCACCTTGATAACTCAGAAATTTTTATGTTCGCTTTGTATGATGCACACACGCTTCAGTAAGTGAGTGTTTATGCCTGCAGAAATAAAAAAAAAACGTCGCTGTCTACTCGAAGGAAATGACGATGAGGGAGGCTTATCGGCCAAACCAGCCACATTCGCCCACATATCGTATAAAGACTCTACTCGTTGTTATAGAGATGTTTCTATATACACATTTACACACGACGATTATTATTTACTTATGTATACCATTGCATACACTTATATACACACAAGATTTTAACATTTACGTATGGATGAAGTTATAGAGAAGGATGACATTACTGATTCCAAAGCTGCAGGATGCGTTTTCCTTTGAAGTTGAAAATTTTGTAGTTGGTAAAGTATGTGGTGAGAGGATCTTGGATGAAAAGTGGGAGTTGAAAGTTGGAGAAGACCATTTCAATACAGGTCCCCCTGATAATGGTGGGATGCTTGTGGCCGTACGAGCTGCACCAGAGGCCGTACCCGGACATTATGTGCGACCGTCTGCCACCACGATGTCCACGTTGAAGTCTCCGATGAACACGAATGGACTGTGTTTGAATTCCCGCTTATCTTCGGCTACTGCAGCTCTCGACGCTTCCGCCGCATGCGGAGCGATTATGGTGCCTACTCAGGAGTGCTGCTGACGCTGGCGTCTATCTACATAGCGTATATTATAGGTAGTATAGTCTGTCTTCGCTCTGGCGACCTCTTACCGCGGAACATTGGTGGTAAGCGTGCATTGAAGCTGCGTTACGAGCTCTCCGCACCACTGTCTTCGCTTCCAAGGTGTACGTACATAATGAGCAGCTGCGTAGAGATGAAAACTCACTAACCTACTGGAGATTCGAAAGAAACCACGCTAAAAACGCTGAAGTCGAGAACTAGTCAACACGGCCACCCGAGTGACTTGCGCCGAGCAAGAAGTGCTTCGCTCCTGAAAGAAAACCCTGAGTAAATTTCACGTTAAGTCTACAAATCCTACGTTTAATCTGAAGGTACCCTCATAGTAGTTATTCCCTGAATGCGCTATAAAATTATATAGCAGGTACGTGGCACTTTGTCGGCAACCCGTGCAATGATAACAACTGTTGCCGCTTCTATCAGCGCAACACGATGTGATCCACAAACCACGATGGTATACACGACGTGGAGGGCTCCTGAATTACTGACCACCCAAAGTTTTTCAAAGTGCACTTTACCGTGAGTACGCGGGCCTGTGGCGTGTCGTCGCCATCGGAAAACAGAAGCCTTACGGACAACGCGGCTCAAATTGGCGGCCCCTAACACTGTGTCAGACACCGGGTGCCGTACCCTCAAGACCTCTTCAGGTGACAATTCTACGTTAAACCAGATATTCAACTGCAAAATAGTAATAATGCTCGAATAATTATTCCACTTTGAATTATTGCTCTTTCGTGAAGACTTGAACCCGAGCTTCAGGTGGCACGTTCGCCACGGTTACGGCGCTCAGCTTCTGACCCGAAGTTGGCGTGTTCGATCGCGGCCACGGTGGCCACATTTCGAAGGTGGCGAAACAGCTGAGGCCCGTGTACTATGTGACGTGTGTGCACTTTTAAAACTACCAGGTCGTCAGAACTGCAGAGTCCCTCATAAGCATATGTTGGTTTTGGGGTGTAAAAGCCCGCTTGCTTTTTATGGCTCCAAATGGCACGTTCTCGCTAGACTTGATAACGGGTAGCTTTGTAGACTAACAATGAATATATAGAAATAGTATTGGACAATGCAGGAAAAAATTTCTGTTGTTTCACTTGAAGCTTTCTTGCTAGTCTTTTAGAAAGCCTGTGCCCTAATTTTCTATGCCTATATGCTTAACAGTGTAGCAAAGTAAGGGCCGTTGTATATCTAGCAGAAATATATTGTATAGGGGGAAACATATACTATATATTTTTCCTCCTATATATATATATATATATATATATATATATATATATATATATATAAGAGGAAACACACAGCCCTCTGCGAAATCAACTGAAGGAAGCGTATAGAAAACGCGGACACACAAGAATGACACACACAGCGCT
This sequence comes from Rhipicephalus microplus, assembly GCF_043290135.1. Lineage (NCBI taxonomy): Eukaryota > Metazoa > Arthropoda > Arachnida > Ixodida > Ixodidae > Rhipicephalus > Rhipicephalus microplus. The sequence goes on from NC_134704.1 coordinate 118,827,908, forward strand.
GATGGTGTTACCTTTCTTTGTCCTGATCTTATGATGCATCGCATTCCTTCCTATGTTTTATGAACACATCCGCGCTTCTACACTGACTCTCATATTGCTCGTGAACATGTATATCTATGAGTTCAGGTGTTGCTTTCGTCGGAAACTAAGGCTATATGATGCATCGGTGCAATGCTTGCAAACATCAAGCATGCCCACAACTAAACAAATATACTTACAGAGGCCCCTATGAAGATCAGCAGGTGCTGTTTTGTTGATTTGTGAAAACAAAAATATCTTAGCGTTCACTCTAGCGCAAACTGCCTGGAGCAGCATTGTTTAAGCCAAGGAAGAACTACATTTTCTGCGACGCAAACAATTTCTTGTTTGTATTTCTGTGAATTGACCGTTGCACGTTACCTAATAATGTACGCGGAAACCATAACAAATGGGCACTCGCTCTACGCTAAAATAGGAGTTGCGGATATATTCTGCATGAACCAGCAGCATCTCCTTGCCACACCCAAAGGCCCGTATACCTTATTGTTTAATGTGGACCTCACTGCGCTGAAGCATGCAAGCAATATGAGAATTGTACGTTTGGTGAATACCCTGTGCATATAGAGTTTAAGCCCCAAGCGATGTTGCAACTGGTTAATATTAGTGTAGCTCCGTCGCGCATTCACTGGAAAGAGATTTGGGCCATCTTTATTTATCATGCAAGACGGCAGACACACGGCTGGATTAAAGCTGAGCCGAATTAAAGCAGAAAGTTATCCTGTTAGTTAAAAATTCATCATAAAAGGAAGTATGCGTGCAAACACGGACAGACAAAGGGTATTAAACGAACGCTAATAGCGTTTCTTGTTGCCTAACTCTCTGCTCTTGTACCCGTGTTTGTGAGCTCACCTTATGCTATCAGGGATTAAGTGCGCTTTCACGGACGGTGGAGAGAAGCCGCGAGATATAAGGATAAAGCTGGACTTCAAAGAGAAATATCAAAAGGAAAATCACAACGCACAGTATTTATTGCATGATATTGTAGGACAGGCTGTTGTTCAGGGCCTGATTATACACTAGCACAGCCAAGACTAAAATATTGCCTGCACGCAAGCTCCGGAAACTTCTTGTGGCCTGGCTTGAAGTTCTATGCACCATTTATTGAGCCCGTGCGAAAGCCTAATACACATAATTGTTTTCAGCACTTTATGAACTTAAGTCAAGATTAGCCAATAAGTTTGTTTGTTTTTGTTTTCAAGAATTTAGCCTCGTCATAACGTTATTGCTCAATAAATGTTTAGCGCTACTCCACAGATGTTCTTGGTGATATGATATTATTTGTCCTCTCAGAAGAGAAACGTCATTTTGTATTTCTTATAAACACTTAGAGAACGCTTTTGAAAAACCAGCATGACCTCTACAGCGAAATACTTAAACGGAGCTATTCCCATCATCACCCTACCAGAAAAAAAGAGAAAACATATCACGAACGGACTTTTCAGTATGTTTGTTGTAAATATCATGATTTTATGTGTATAAAAATAAATTGGTTATATTGTTTGTAGCTTTGCTGCGCGTTATCACTTCTGGCTTTAGGGATGTTGGTGGCTCCCATTCCTAATTAAAAAAAAATTTATACTGGAATACTTATGAAGCATTAGCAATGACCATCACCCACATAATAATTGATATTTCTGTGGTACGATGACATCTGCTAGAGAAATTAAAAAAAAAGTTATAAAAACGTTAGACTTTAAAAACCCCAAGTGGTCCAAATTTCCGGAGCCTAGCTTCCAACACGGCGTCCTTCATATTAACATGGTAGTTTTAGCATGTGAAATCCCAACAAGTAATATTTTCAATATTAATAATTTCACGTGAACCAAGAGCATCTATTTTGTGGAAGCATATCCCACAATACTGTCAACCTGAATCCTGTTTACCCTTGCTCTTTGCCCAGCACTCGCAACACAATTTCACACTTCACAACGCCCACCTTATCAGCGCATCACATGACCTATTTAGTGAAGAAAAGAAAAATGATGCACCCAGACTACGCTTTTTCACCTGTACCACGGGTATTATTTTGTATTCAAGTTTCGAATGCACTGGTAAACTATCTTTGTTAGAATGCGCGCTTGTTCATTTTTTTTGCGAGATTTATCAAAAGCTCCCGCAATCGGTGAAATGATGGCCATTTTTTTATTTCCTTTATCGAATTCGCAGCGTTGGTGCGGCTGCACGGCCTCTTACACTTGACTCAGCCTGGCAGTCTCCCTATTCCGGTGTCGCTTCGGTTACTTCCGGAGAAGATGAACCCTGGGATCGTTCTGCGGGAGATCGCCAAGAACGGCGAATGCAACATCGTGCTCGACGTGGCGACTCACAAGCTGGGTGATTTGTTGACACATGTACGGGAACATTTATATTTTGAAATGAGTACAGTGTACGCGTCTGCTTACATTTTCTTCACTGTCGTTTTCTGGGCCATCGGGTCTTTGAATTTATTATTTTAGCCTTTTTACATTCTGGTGAACTACTTTTCTGGTGAACTATATTTAAAATACTGTCCACACGAGAAAAGTAAACAAATTTTTGAACGGCAACTGTCCTCAGTATATCACCTTTAATTAGGCGAAAAGTAAATTGATACGTACTCAATAACATTATGATCTTTGGTTTATGTTGGGTGTTCAAAATGGAGAATAGTATCATAACATTTCGTCAGTGAATCCTACAAGAATTCGAGCACTTTTCGAGAGCGTCTTGCGTGTTTGAATTGAGATATTCGTGCGCACAGTTTTGAACAATTGTTTTGTCGAAAATTCTAGATGTACTGATACATACTCGTGTGTTCTTTTAAAATGCCTTTATTCTATGAAACACACATCACGTCTCACATGATGTGAAAATATTTTTACAGGCACAAAGAGTTGGAATCGTGAATGAGTATCACAATTTCATCGTCACCACACTGGTAAGCGTCATCGAGAAGTTTTTGCAATGACAATGTTGTCCTCTTTGCTGTGCTTTTTTGGATGTTCTGTTTACAAGAAAATAATACAGCAGAGACAATGAAATTCTCAGTCACAAAAGTTAACTTTACAGACTCACTAGTGCATCACCCAGCCCTGGTCTTAAATAACGGACCTTTCCCACATGATGTCTGAAGGAAGTGCTCTTTACAGTATGCATCTCTAAACATTACTGAAGAAATGCCGCACACCAGAACAGTAAATTCTATCCAAGGGTCATTTTAGTGCACACTTGCATTCATACTTAAAGGTTGCAGAGTGTTCCTACGATAAATATAAAAACAACAAAGATGTGGGTTCGCAAGAAGCGACCTCCCCGTGGCTCCGTCTCACGTTTTATCGCTTGAGATGTAATTTTCGGTCCCTTTAGCTTGTCTGTCTGCAAGTGCGGATTGCCAAATACCCTTTTCGAACATTAGTGTGTTGTGTTGTCATGTCAAGATATAGGTTTATTTATTCACAGGTTCTCGCTTGGTTTTGCACGATATGCGGAATTATTTGTACTTTTCTGCATTTCAAACTAAAAGGTCAGAATCGGCGTTTCTATTACATAACACGACACAGCGTGGCAGCAATCAACGCCTTACTGTTATATTCAAGCTTTTGCTGAAAAATATAATACAGATACATTGTCGCCAATTTCAGTGATAAAGAAATATTATGTTCTGCACTTGGCGCGTATCGAGCCTCAAATAATAATAAGCTCTAACAGTGAACTTAAATCAGAAGATACAACTTATAGAAGTGTCAATTGCAAAAAATGTCGCTATTTTTTGTGGACCTAGGTTCCGTGGTTTCACTATTTAAACCAAATATCTGGATGATGCAGGACCTCCACAGTGTCGACCTAAGAGCCTTACAGAACTCTGGTACGAATTTGACTGGCTTCATGCTCCTGAAGAGAGAGGTCTGGGAACAAGACAATGGAGCAGTACGTGAGAAGTACACAAAAACTGGCTTATACCCACTGTTCTTGACTCATCGGGTCTCCTGGAAGCAAATAAGGGTGAGTTCTTAAAGCAGTGTATTCTTATCACCACTGTTTGCAGACTTGGCCGCCATAGTTAAAAGACTCAAACCGCTTAGCAAGAAAGCTGGAAAATATTAGAAATAAACATTTTTGCATCGTTTTACTTGTCTCAAATACTCTCGATATCTTGCGACTGTATTCGAGAAAAAACAGCGCATCAGTTGAGCAGCTTGAATTACGTAGTTAATTTAGCAAGGGTACAATTTCTTCATAAAACATTTTTAACAATCACTGAAAAGACTACGTCATACACAAACTACAATTCGTCACATGTAGGTACATTGTAAAATTTATATACTTAGCAGTCATAGCATCATCATTGAAGTTACTAATTTATTTTAGGAGCATCAACCATAATCTGTTATAGCGAGGACACTTTGTTTCCATCAGTAGAAAATAGCATGGTATTTTCTACTCCCGTAAGAATAGATATCACTTTGCACATCGAGGTAGATATTGGACCCGAAGAAACTGCACTCTTTCGGCAGATTCTGCTAAGCGATGCACTGAATCTTAGTCGAAAATTGTGTCATGAAGTAGAAAAGAAATATGCTTGTCTTAAATCTTGCATAGCTCGCTTAGAAAAATAATTATTCGCATTCAATACGCAATTTTAACACAGCACAATAGTCGCACTGTAATGTATTGCTGTAGAATACGCAGAGTTTTCATAAGCAGTGTACCAATCGGGAAAAGTTGTGCACTGAAAACTCATATCTGCCGCTGCTACCACGTTTACTATGACACAAATAGCTCCGTAGTTTTACGATACTCTTCTCACATCCATCGTCCTAGCTCAACTACCTGGAGAAACAGCGAGGATAATTGTTCTTCCTGAGTACTTGCTTAACGCTTACCAAAAACTTGGGGAGCATTAAGCTTCGCCTTTAGAAGTTGAACTTCATAGCAAGAGCTTTTTCCTAGTGCGTATTTCAGACATTTAGTGCACGAAAGCTTTACGAATTTGCTATGCACCCATTATACGTGGCCTTAAGTGAATAGGTGCAGTGCCATGTGGGCCTTTTGTAGAGGGATGCTGGCTTTCAACCATGGAGCTATTATGCTAATCACATATTCTGACGCCCTTTTGCAATGGACGCTTGCACCACGCATTAACACTGCAATATTTCATTTTACATCTTGATTATTGTATACAGGACGCGTATGTTTGGGAAGCATGAAAGCTACTTTCATTGATTTCGCAAGTAGACGAAGTTTTTGACCCTGTTTTTACAAGCAGAGGCGTGGTCTTGTGGTAGAACATCCGCTTGCCACGTAAACGACCCAGGTTTGATCACCACTCGGGCCCAAACAACCCTGGTGCGTTCCTTACTCTTCTTCAAGATTCTATGGCATTCACCTACTTTATTTGCATCATTCTCGATTTTTGAGCAACGCATAAGATGATAATTTTTTGCTCACTACCAATGACGCCAACACCAGAATTTCTGCGAAACGATCTCTCTTATGCTGTTGCGTTAAAATATAATCTTGTGTACGGTATACTACAGAAGTGGTTCGGAAGAAAGTTCATAAGACAGGAAAGACGCCCACTTGCAAGTGAGTCTGTATCTTGTCTTGTGTACTTTCTTACAAACATACTTGTGGCCTCCTACGCAATATACTCCGCCAATGGACCCAACAATACAATATTTTACAAAAAACAATAGGTATGTGGTGTAAAGTGCAAAACTGCTTGAGTTGCTTGAAACTCGGGGTGAGAAAGCATCAAAACGGGGACGAGAACGCTGGGTAGAGAAACACGCAGGACGCAGGATTCAACGCATTTCTATTGTATTGACGTACACCTATCGGCACTGCTTTTTAGAATGAATCACAATTCCTTTCAAGCAATCTGCTTTCAGCCATGCAGCTTCACGTCTTCTTGTTTCGGCAAATGTCCTAAGTAATTGAGAATGAAAGGCATGGAGGTTAACCAGTTCAGAGCAACTGGTATGCTACCCACATATTAGAAAGAGGATGAGGAACATCTCAACTTGCAAAGTATTGAGCATAAGAAACACGCGGTATATTCCATGCGCGTAGGTGTGAGTCACAATTGGATCATTCTTTATAATCGCTAAAAGATTTGTCTTTATTATGAGTAATTATCTGGCTTTCTATATTGTTGTCGATGTGTGGCGAATTCTTTCATTCCTTCCACCGAATAAAATGGCTATAGACGACTGCAATACATTTTATATTGTTTGTTATCAAACTATCTATATATGGAAATTTACAATAATAAATTTTCTCTAAACTTCGAAATATGGTTGGCCAAGTCTGGCGTGTAAGAAACTTCAAAATGAGCACGTTGAATCAGCGTTATTCACAGCGCTGCAAGTGAACTTTCGCAAAAAGTACTGGTGTTTCCGTCCAGACAGACGCGGCTCTCACTCAAGATGCTCTGATCGTTTTGGTGCGAGCCATTCAGAGCCTAACCAAGGCGCATGCATTGGAGGCACCACCACGATTCAGCTGTCGTACAAGCTCTGTGGAAAGGAACCTGACTCAGTCGAACATGCTTAAAGAGGCAGTGAGAAAGGTAAGGCCAATATCTTAAACTTACTTCAATACAAAAGGCTGCGACCATTGTTATATGACTGAGATATTTTTATTGGGGACTTGAAGGATTCCAAGCACTATTTTATTACGATGGTTACTGTGTGTGCAACACGCACAAAAAGAGGTTTGTTTTGAATATGAAGTCTAATAGTGTTTTGGAACGTAACAACGCGTCGTGAAGTTGCGTCATCAAACCTTCTCAGTAATTGCCCTCAAGTTCTCAATCTTGACAAGGTAGCATCGAAATGTGCCATGTTATTGTTGCAATATAGAACTAACGCAAGGAGAATGCGCTGGCCAAATAGCTCTTCATAGAAACATGTGTACAATACAACAGCGAGATTGCTCATATTCGTTAAGTATCGTGCGTATTTATTGCAGAATAAAACATTGTCTCGGTCTTTGACTCAAACCCATGCTGTGCGGCGGACGCCACGCAGTTTTTTTTTTCTTTTTCAGAAGTAATCCCATCCCGAATCCGTCCAGTACTAAAGGCAATTTTGCTTACTTTGTACCATATACAGGAGCACCACAAGATCATCAGCCATGTGGCATGTACAGTCCAACAAACTAAATTTTTACATATTGATTGTACTTGTAGTAAAACTAATCTGACTTCCTTGAAAGTGCACGGTGTAGTCTCGTTGATTTACCAGCTATAATTGTAGCGAAGATCATTTTTGGTACCGATGACATATTTAAAGGTTTGTTGAAAAATATCTGCTCCATATTTAGGTGCTAATAGAAAGAAACAATTTGCCCATGCTCCATCATATGGTTTGACGCTGTTGTACGAATAAGCCCCTGAGACCACGGCCATAATTTTGTGTACATCACGCAAGAACCACAAATTCTCGTAAATCAAATATGTAAAATGGATGTAATAGCTCAAGCTCTGAAGGAGGTACCCTAATTGTGTAATCTTCTTGTCCACAGTGGTATATTTGCTGTCTGTGGTCATGTTCATAGTTCCGTCACATTATAGCGCGATTAACGTATGAGAGAGAGACAATAAATAGAAGGTAGAGATGTTTTTTTTTGTGGTTCGAATAAACCAAAAGTTACTAAAATTTTGTGATTTACGTAACAAGGTCTATTTCTTCACAAATGAGGGGCTATTCAACCAACTCATGGCAAATGTCTGGCACCGAACATTGTTTGAAAGCTAGACAAAGATCTTTAATTTCGTGGTTTTGAAAAAAAAACAGAAGATAATTAAGATTTAGTGATTTTGATAGCAAAGTCTACACCTTAACAAATGAGGGGTTTACTTAAAGTATGAGTAGTGAAACTGATGGAATATATTTGGTAGCGAATGTTTTTAGGAAATATTACAAGATATGGCCTAGACTGTACGTGAGCTATACAATGCCAACTTACTGAGCGTAAATCAACTAAGTGCGTAGTGCTCATTCGTATACATTGATAATCCCTCACGAAACTTCATATGCTGATTTGATAGCAAGGTGTACTTCTGAGTGCTCTCATGGCATTTTGTGTTGTTGCTGCAACTGAAATCATTGAGTCACCTAACACCGCGAGGAAGACTAGGAATGGTACCTTGTCGTTCACAGTCTTCTACCCCATGAGCAGAGACGTGAGGTGGCGCCGAGGAGTGCGGACATGTCTGTTTCGGCTCCCACGTTTTTATGTGATTTCAGCCATCTTTTCAAAAATTAGTGCCAAATTTTGGACTTACGTGAACGGCCCTTCAGTGCTCTTTACGAGGATATCGCCGTTTCCGCAGTGAGTGAATGTTTCGAGACTTTATCAGATTTTGACCAGTCGACGCGGTGCATCGACTGCTGAGCCTGACCGCGTCTAGGTTTAGCCTAAGTACGACATTAAAGCTGGCCACGACTACGCTTTACACGCGGCAGAGCCGGGCAAGGTGAAATCCGCGTTCGACGAAACCAGACGCAACGCCCCAGACAATCGCAGTGGGAGGAATGGACCTTACGTAAGATGATCTTTTCGACACAGGCTGAATTACCGCCTATGCTAATCGAAGACGACCGGACCAGGCGAAGAACGCGACGCCTGCCTCTGGCGCGAAAAGTGAAGGCGCGACAAAGAAAGAACTCCCAAGCACTTCCCTAAGGGTGAACATGGTTAAGTGCGAATGCACGGGGTGATGCTATGAGGGGGAGTAAAGTTAAAATCCATTGGCATTCTCCAGCGTGTTAACGTAAACTGCCCCGTGTAAATACATGGCGATTCCCAGGAACCATTAGAAAAATGAGAAATTAGAGAAAACATAAGACATTAGAGAAATGTGATAGTAAAGTCGCGCTATAATTAAGTTTATGTCCACGGCACACTTCGCTCGCTTGCGCTCGGCATCACGGGCCCTTCGCCGCGCTGCCTTGTCTTCAACTGGCCCGACATCTTCAATGAAGCGTGCAATGCTCGCATTCGATTGCGTTGTACTCGTTGTTGGAAGTATCGCAGTCGAGGTTGATGCCTGCGATGTATTCATACCTATGACGACTTGCTGATCTCGAGCAAGTCGTGGCTGCACGGGCCACGGAGCGGAGGGCGGAGCGCGCGCAATCTCGTGGTGTGTGACATTGCTGTGCCGTTGCTACAGACGCTCCTCTCCGCTCCTCGCACCGTTGCTAGTGAAGAGGAGGGGGCGCACAGCGGACGGCGAAATCAGGGTCGCTTATAAAGTGCATTCGCACTTAAAAATGACCTTACAATCGTACCACATCGACATTTCAGAGAGTTGTAGTCGGGAGCCGACTCCCCAGAATTCCGGAAGAACACCTACGGATTATCGTCCGTCACAAGAGAGGCATGAACGTTTGCAGAGTTGACCACTTCGCACTCTAGAAGTGTCTGATTATGGCCGCAACTCTCACGGACAAACAGGCCAAGGAAGACTTCGTTTACTTGAACAAGGTACAAAACATTATCGTCAGTTATAGTCCCGTGACAACCAAAGCCAAGGCTTATGCCACCACACGAAGAATGCACGCAAGCTTTGGAGCCTTCAATGTATCTGCCTGCATAGCGGCACCGGAGAATACCTGAAAAGGGGTACTTAGAAACATAGACCCGTCGATCTCTGAGCCCCAACTCAATGAGGCAATTGTGAACAGCCGTAATCAAACAGTGATTGGCGTGAAGAGAATCAAGAACACGCGAGCCATGTACGGTCGTACTGTTTGAAGGTTCACGCGTACCGAGGCACGTTGCGTGCGGGTCGACGTACATGGAATGCTCGCTGTACATAAGGCAGGTGGATATCTGCTATGCTTGTGGCCAAGTGGGCCGCCGAGCCGACGTATGTCACAAGAGCAAGAGGAAAAAGAAAAGTATCACAACTGCGGGATGAACATTCAAGAATTTACCCGAGAGACACACAGTTGCACCAAGTTGCGAAGGAGATCACATCACAGGTGAGCATTCGTGCAAGAGGAGATACCATGTTCCGTACATAGTGAGAAAATGCCGTAGGGACAGACGCTCCAAATTGCTGGATGACCAAGAGGAGTGTCTTGCGATGGTCATGAAGCAATAGACATCTGATGCTGCTTGTATTCTAGCTCCAGGGCGCGTTCCTGCTCTACAGAGGCTTCTCGCTCCGAGAGCGAGAGCGCTCTGAAGGGCGCTCGCGTCTCCGACGCGGACCCGAGGGATCTGCCGGTAGCCGATGCAGGAGCCGCTCTCGGTCAAATGCCTATCTGACCTGGGCTGACAAAGTGAGGAGTGGTAGCAGCAGCAGCGGCGACAACTGCAACAAAAGAGAGACCTGAGTCCCTGCCTTGAACCCCGTTTAAAGGTAAGGCACAGCCAGAGCATAATGAATATGAAAAGCGCATCCTTGCCCTAGAGCGCGAAAACAGAGAATTAAAGGAAAAATTAGAAGAATTCATGTCACTATTGACCAAGAGAGTTCGGGACCCTCAAGATAGCACTGTACAAAGCTCCACACCTTATCAGCACCACCCCCCCTGTCGTAAGCACACAAATAAGCACACACAAACGCAGAGTAGTGCCACTTATGTCGGACGAAGGCGAGGATGTGTTTAGTGACTGTATGTCGGACATCAGCGAGGCCCCTCCAACGTCTCCACGAGGGTAACTCCACAAGTCGACGCCGCTAGAGCCATGCTAACACGTTCAAGACCACCAGCACCGTGCTAAAACAGCTACAAGAGGCGATCGCACAGATGAACTCTAGGCTGAATCGCTTGGAAAGACCAGCGCAACACCCTAAAACAACCAAAGAAGCGTCAGCTTCTGCAGCAGCAGCACTTATGTCTTCTCTGAGACCAGTGATACCGCCACATGAAGCCACTAAACCACCCAAAGCTGCTGCGGATTGTGCCAGTGGGGTCGTAACAATCGCACAACCACATCATGGATAGCTCAACCAAGCTTTTTAAAGTGTGGCAGTGGACTTTAATTCATTTTGCAAGAGAAAAAACGATCTAGCACAACTCATTAGATCATGCAAGAAAAGGCCACATGTTATTCTCCAGCAAAAAAAAGCGGATTCACTTAATCCGCATGAAACCTATACTTTCCCGGGGTACCGGGTAACCAGACCAACCCTGTGCCCCGACTTCAAACGTGCAGGGGGTATAGCTACCCTTTTCCGCAAAGACATCAGCTTTGTAGAGAAGACCACCTTCGCATACAAGCAAGGCGTTGAATCACAGCTGGTAGAAATCATCTTTGGTCGTGCTAGCAAAGCCAACATTTTCATTTTAAACGTCTACAGTCCACTGAGGGACAGACTTCGAAACTTCAACAGCCTCTTGCTGGTGGCTACACAACAGGCCAAAAATAAGCCTCTCATGATTGCAGGAGACTTGAACGCGCATAATAAATCATGGGGTTACTCCAAAAACGATGCCAAAGGAACCAAACTTGCTGCGTGTGCGGATACGCTTGGTCTAAAACTCATCACGGATTCTCGATTTCCGACACGCAAGGGCAATTCTCTCCAACGTGATGTCACTCACGACTTAACCTTCCTGCGCAATGGAGAAGGGTCGTGGGACAACATACAGGAGGGCCTGGGTAGTGACCGCTACATCACGGAAATCATCGTACACATTACTCAACCCCCGCTAAAAATATACATACGTTGATTGGGATATGTTTCGCCAGTTCAGAAACAATGAAGACAGGCCCCGAGAGACATTCGACCACCTTGTGAGTAATCTGAAAGACGAGGTTAACAAAGCAACCAAAAAAATCTCCATGGAATTGGAGGTACCTGCAATGGACTCTAGGCTAGCACATCTCCTGGAGGCCGAAAACGGACTTCGTGAAAGATGGAAGAAACAAAAGCTAAACCGGCGGCTCAGAGCCAAGATATCCCAACCAAACAGAACATAGAACAACATGCCGAGAAACTCGGTGCACAGCAATGGGATGAGGTCTGCAACAGAGCAGATAGCAAAATGCGCAAAGGAAGCAAATGAGCCCTACTTAAGCATCTGTTTACTGACAGCACCAAATCATCCAAAAGCAGCACCCGGTCTAAAATTGAGAGACTCGTCTACATGAACACCTCGCAAGGCTGCGATCTATAAACCTTTGCTGGCAAATTGGCGGACATATACTTACCACTTGAAGGGACATCTAAACCATGGGACAACATCTGAATATCAGAGAACCCCACAGTCAGCTTTGGATAGACCTTTTGAAGTTGCGGAGATCGTTCATGTCTTGCGGGACTTCAACGGACGGCCGGCGCCCGACCCAGGCAGAATCTCAAACAAGTTCTCAGAAACCTGGACAACGCAGCGATAGAAGAAAAGATCAATCAAGTATGGTCCAATGGCAATGTCTCAGAGGGGTGGAGAATGGATAAGGTTGTACTCATGCCCAAACCAGTAAAGCCCCAGGGACCAGAAAACTTGCCCCCCATATCGCTTACATCATGCCTTGGGAAATAGGCGGAACATGTCATTCATAATTGAATTAGTGGACACATTGAGGATGAAGGTCTCTTTCGCCACAATAAGTGGGCTTCCGGAAATCCCTGTCTACACAAGACGCTATGCTTCTTATCAAGAGGACCATACTCGATAACACGTCTCTAGACATTAAAGGGATATTGGCAGTCGATATGAGGAAGGCCTTTGACACACTGCAGCATGAGCACATTTTTAATGAAGTTTCCAAGTTAAGCCTCGGTGAAAAATTTTACAACTTCGTCAAGTCTTTCTTGGCTGATCGGAAAGCTACAATCAGCACCTGCTTAATCAAGAGCAAAGAGTACGCACTGGGTAACGTTGGTACACCGCAAGGATTGTTGTTGTCCCCGCTTTTATTCTACATTGCAATGCACAACCTGTCTCAGCGGCTCGCCGACGTTCCGGGCATTGGCCATGCAATATACGCGGGCGACATCACCATATGGTCGGCGGAGGGCCCTCTTAGAAAGCTAGAGGGCAATCTACAACGAGCACTCGATGTCATGGAGGATTTTCTGACGAGCTCAGGGATGAAGCTATCTCCTGATAAGTCAGAACTCCTCCTGCGCAAGCATTTTCCGAGGTGGGGGCCAGAGATTTACGGGCAGCCAATCAGTCTGCGATTGAAAAGTGGAAAACTAATTCACACCTGTGAATCAGTTAATGTTCTAGACATGACCTATGGAAAGTACAGCAACAATAACACCGAGGCACTCAGACATCTCTAGAAGAGCGCTCATAGCTTCAGTAGGGTCATCTTCCGAGTTGCCTACAAGAGAGAGGGGCTGAGGGGGGATAATCTTATGAAAGCCTTCCATGCGTTCCTCCTCAGCCACATTATTTACGCTGCGCCTTTCCTCAAACTGACAAAGAAGGAACTTAATAAGATTGACGCCCTTATCAGGACGGCGCTAAATAGGGTCCTAAATCTTCCGAAAAGCACAAACACGGAGCGGCTCTTAAAGCTCGGACTGCATAACACATCAACGGAGCGCTTTGAAGCTCAACGAACAGCGCAGCTACGCTGATTGTCACTTACCAAGGCAGGCACCAGGATCCTCTCAGAAGCCGGGCTACAACCACTTTTTATGCCACCAGAAGAACAGAGTATATCTGCTGATATAAGAGCGGCCATATGTGTCGTCTCGCTCCCAAGGAACATTCATCCGTTGCACAGCGTATGACGCCGATGAGCAAGAGCCGATGCCACCATGAGAAAGATCGGGCGCTCAATCTAAGCTGCCCTCTTTGTCGATGCAGCCCAGTACTGGAAGAAGGATGCGTATTTCGTCACGGTTGTTAATAAGAAAGGATGCCTAGTAAACGCTGCCACGGTGATCACCAGATTTACTCACGAAGCCGCTGAACTCGCAGTCGCGGTTGCTCTTCACAAACGAAGAAGGGATGTCATCATCTTTTCGGGTCAAAAACAGCCATCCGGTCAATCTCATCCGGCTTCGTTTCTACTACGGCTGCTCACATCACGAATAAGGTACCTACTCAGGAAAATAAGTGGAAGTTCCCCTGACTCATATGGCACGGTTCCCGGCCCATATGGGTAATCTCTCGTTTTGCCCGACTGCCAATCCGAACAAGAGGGCTCACCAGCTAGCGCGCCAACTAGCTACCCTTGGCGTTGAGCGGTCCTCTGAGAGGGGGAGCAAACGAGAATGTATGAATTTTAAGGATCCATTGATTACATTTTACGAGATCTCTACAGCTACCTATTGCAATTTCCAACAGCCGATTAACGGCTCTGGGGGTACACAACACCTTTGCAGAGATGCGCGAAGCTCATCGCGTTAAACCAACTCAATCGACTGTCGCAGACGCCTTTAGGGCGCCGTCTACTACACAGACTTGGTCTTAACCCGATATCTGACCAAGACCCTCTGCAGCCGGTACCAGAGCTCTGGCGTGAAAAGCTATGGGTGCAATTTCTACCATGTAATATGAACCCCGACCTGTATCCTGGCCGTAGACTAGCACGCGCCGCGGTTCTTCATACGCGACACTCCGATCGTCCTGGTGTTTTCTACGTGAACGTCTCGGGTCCCTCCTCCTCGGGTCAATTCACGGCGACCGTGATTACAAAGGGCAAACACGTCGATGGCCTCTCCTTTCCAGCAGACACAGTAACGCACGCTGAAGAGGCTGCCATAGTTTGGCAGCCTCTCACCCTGCCTCACGCACCATCCTGACGGACTCGCGCTTGGCCTGTTCTCAGTACCTTCAGGGTTCCATTGCCCCGCTGGCGGCTAGCCTACTACAGGCAGCCTCTTGGTGCTTTAACGCTCATCCCATTCGTATAGTCTGGACACCAGGCCACTCGGGCCTGCCTAGCAACGATGCGGCAGAAGCCGCTGCCCGAGCTTCTCCTGTCCGGGCCGTTGCCCCTCCATGTCCCGAGACGGAATCTGGCAACACTAACCTGACGCGTTTTCGCGAAATTTAGGCTTATTACCGGGCTTCGCGCCACCTCTAGCCGGACCCCGCACGCGGTTCGGAGAAAGCGGATGAACGACTGCTACGCCGCCTGATGACGAACAACTTTATCAGTCCGGCGGTCGCCAGGCACTTTTTGCCGGAAATCAATGGCACCTGCTCGACCTGTCATGTCCTCGCCGACACGTATCACGTCGTAGCATCGTGCCCAGTTAATCCCGTCCCTTTCTCATCCCCTTTTTCTATCCAAACTAGAGAGGCTTGGGAGGAGCATCTGCTCGGCTGCTCTACCTTGGCTGCGAAACACTCCTTGGTGGAGCACGCACGGGCAGCTTCCAGCTCCACTGGCAGCCCGAAATAGGGTCTGGTCCCTCTAGCACGCCGATGGGCCACGTCGGCACTCTCAAGTAGAATTTTTCTGAAATAAAAGTATTTTACCGCGACCATGTACAAGTTGTGGCATATGGAATCTTTTTCTGTAGCTTTTGCACCAATTCATTCCTCTATAGATGTGGCCGTGTTTATTAGTGCTCACCGTACTTAGTGGCTATGCTCTCATATGTAGAAAACGGTATAATTAGTATCGTGGTGCGGTAACGCAAAGGTTGCAGGGCTTATGTGGCTGAGCTTATGATGACAAAAGATCAATTGTTTTTGCTGTGAAGAAGAAAACGCATCGTTCGCAAGAAACATCGCCTCCGCTTGGGTACTGGGTCCTGGGCTTCGCTCGCTCGGCTCATGCTGATCATCGCCGGCATCTGCTTGACCGTTGCTCTTTCCCGATCGTGTTTCATCGTAGGACCACTGTCGCAACAGTCGCCAATAAACACTTTATCAATTGGTGGAGGGTGCTGACATTCCCCGTCGCCTGAACCTGGGTCCTGTCATTCGCAGTCGCCTAAACCTGGATCTGCGTAACCGAACGCTACCTCCCATCAGGGCTACCAACAACGCGCAACCTGGCTCTTCCACTCCATCCCCAAGCAACCTCGGCGTTCTTCGTTTGCGAGAGCCCAAGGTCTTTAGCGGAGCTGATGAGACAGACGTGGAAGACTGGTTCGCTAACTACGAACTGGTGAGCGCAAGCAACAAGTGGGATGACGCGGACAAATTGACTAACGTCATCTTCTACCTCACTGACGTGGGCGAAATGTGGTATAACAACCGCGAAAACGACATTACGACGTGGTCCATATTTAAAACGTTGTTTGCTGACGTTTTCGGCCGACCCACTGTCCGCAAGTCCAGAGCCGAACAACGCTTGCGGACTCGCGCACAAAAGCCAACGGAATCTTTCACCAGCTAGATCGAAGACATTATTGATCTTTGCAACCGTGTGAACACCACTATGCCCGAGTCGGAGAAGATTCAACACATCCTCAAAGGGATAATGGACGGTGCATATCAGCGGCTCCTGGCCCGTAATCCTGCCACCGTTGCGGAAATTGTTACTCTGTGTGAAAGTTTCGACGAGTTGAGCAAGGAGTGGGCCCTGACTCGGCCATTTTCCTCACACGCCGACTCGCTCTCCAGTCTCACTTCTGTTCCCGACCACTCACCAACCCTGCAAGAAATTAAAGACTTCATGCATAAAGAAGTAGCTCGGCGACTGTCGTTGATTCCCTTCAATCAGCAGCCGCGGTCCTCTCGTCTGCCCTCACCACTCCGCGACGTTATTGCCGAAGAGGTAGCTCAGGCTGTTCCCATCGCTGCCCACCAGCAGCCTGTGGCCCTGCCTGTTGCCCACGCGCTGGCTATGCAGCCCGTGGCCGCGCCTCTTACGTATGCCCAGGTGGTACGCAGCAGACCCCGCCAGCAGCCTTTGCCATCCATGTCTTCAATTGCTCCCCACTCCGCCCGTTTTCGACACCTTGGGTCGCACCACGAGTCAGCAATTTCGGGCGCACTCCTGACAATCGACCGATCTGCTACGCCTGCGGTACTCCAGGACACGTGGCACGATATTGTCGCCGTCGCTTCCAACCACTCCACGACGCTACTCGGCCGTTACCGTATGACCCACAGCCCATGCACATACCTGCTCTCTATCCCTCACTGCAGTATGGATACACTAACCTTCCTGAGTCTCGGTCACCCAAGCCCTCACCTCAGACTCACTCTCCCCGCTCCCCATGTCCTCCAGGCGATCACTGTCCCCAATGCGTCCTAGACCCGCTTCCTCCAACCGGTAAAACTGAACGCCGCAGTTCCAGAGGCAAAAACTGTGCCATCGTCGAAATTCTCAAGTCCTTGCACTTCACCAGCTAACCACGTCGGCATATTTGTCGATGGTGTTTCTACTTTTGCCCTCGTCGACACAGGTGCTGCCGTTTCTGTTATAGCCGCCCAGCTCTGCCGCTCCCTACGCAAAGTGACCACGCCGCTCTCTGGACTATCGCTTCGTACAGCTAGCGCACAACCAGTTCGACCTCTCGGCACCTGTACGGCCCACATATTCATCCAAGGCTCTATGTACGTGTTCGAGTTCATCGTCCTTTCGGCGTGCTTGCATGACGTTATCCTCGCGTGGGACTTTCTGTCAAATCATCATGCCATCATCGACTGCGCACGCGCTGAAGTTCAATTTTCGCACCTGTGTGACGAACCTTTGCACGAAACCCTTGAGCGGTCGCCAAAACTTGTCGTGCATGAGGACACTAAAATTCCGCCAGCCTCTCTTGCCGTTGTCCTGGTTTGCTGCGATGAATTTAACGATTATACGGTAATGTTTACACCTTCCGACATTTTCAAGAGCCGCAGAGCCGTTTCTTTGCCTTTCGCTACACTTGACGTCACTGCTGGCCGAAGCAATATTTTCGTCCACAACCCCCTTTCTGCACCGCTTACGCTACTTGCCAGCGAATGTCTCGGTCGAGTGGATTACCTTGTTTTTTCTTTATTCCTTAACATGCCAGACGAATCGTGCAGTAGCGCCTCTACCGAACTTCATGCCCTTTCCCCTCTGGAATGCTCGTCGAGTGACACCTTCTCGAGTTCCATCGCTAACACCTTAACTGCTCAAGAACGCGCCGAGCTTCTTAATCTCCTCTAGCACTTCGCGAATTCATTCAACGTTTCTCAGCCGCAATTGGGTCGTACTTCGGCAGTGCACCACCACTACATTGACCCTGGTTCGCACAAGCCATTGCGTCAAAGACCGTAGCGTGTCTCTGCTGCAGAACGTCACGTCATCAACGACCAGGTCGAAAAAATGCTACGTCGTCGCGTTATTCAACCATCGCACAGTCCTTGGGCATTTTCTGTCGTACTAGTTCGAAAGAAAGATGGATCAATTCGATTTTGCGTCGACTACCGGCGATTAAACAAGGTGACGCGGAAAGACGTATATCCATTACCGCCCATTGACGACGCCCTTGACAGCCTCCAAGGAGCCGAATTCTTCTCCTCCTTAGACTTACGATCTGGATACTGGCAGGTCCCTATGGCCGAAGCTGATCGCCAGAAAACTGCGTTCATAACACCAGATGGCCTGTATGAATTTAATGTAATGCCATTTGGGCTTTGTAATGCCCCTGCCACGTTTGAACGACTCATGGACAACACAGTGCGTGGACTGAGGTGGTCTGTGTGTCTATGCTACCTCGACGACATTGTCGTTTTCTCTCCCAATTTTGCTACACATCTGCTTCGGCTCCAAATGGTTCTGACGTGTTTAACTAATGCTGGGCTCCAACTGAACCTCAAAAAGTGCCGCTTCGCTGCGCGAGAACTGTCCATCTTAGGGCACATTGTGTCGAAGTATGGCGTTCTACTCGAACCTGCAAAACTGCTAGCAGTCGCGGAGTTCCCGAAACCTACTACACTGAAAGAATTACGCAGTTTCATCGGACTATGCTCGTACTTCCGGCGCTTCGTTCGAAATTTTGCGTTGATCATGTCACCACTGACCAACCTCTTACGCGGTGACGCAGACCTTTCATCCTGGTCTCCTGACTGCGACGTCACGTTCGCCACGCTCCGTAGTCTGCTAACATCTCCAATTCTACGGCACTTCGACCCAACAGCTGCAACGGAAGTTCACACAGACGCTAGCGGGGTTGGTCTTGGCGCTGTCATCGCCCAGTGCAAGCCGGGCTACTCCGAATACGTTGTCGCTAATGCGAGTCGCACGCTCACTAAAGCTGAGGCCAATTACAGCGTCACTGAAAAAGAGTGCTTAGCGCTAGTGTGGGCGCTTCGCAAGTTCCGCCCTTATTTGTACGGTCGCCCATTCGACCTGGTAACGGACCACCATTCACTTTGTTGGCTTGCCACATTGAAAGCTCCTTCTGGCCGCCTAGCTTGGTGGGCACTGCAAATCCAGGAGTACGACATTCGCGTGATCTATCGCAGCGGACGCAAGAATTCTGACGCCGACGGCCTGTCCCGTACGCCTTTACCTCCCGACTCGGCCTGCGGAACCACTAGTACCAACTCCGTCGCATCTCTCGACCTCGACTCGTTTACCAGTGAATAACACAAGAACCCATGGATCGCTTCCCTTCTTGACTGTCTCTCTGGATCGTCAACCACTACGCTATCACGATCTCTCCGACGTCAAGCTGCTCATTTCGCCATTCGTGATCGGCTGATACACCGACGCAACTACGCCCCTGAAGGTCATGAGTGGCTCTTGGTTGTCTCCCGCAGCTTGCGATCACAAATATGCACCACCTTTCACGACGATCCCCAATGTGGCCATGCTGGAGTTTTCAAAACTTACGAAAGCATTCGCCGTCACTTCTACTGGCGCGGAATGTATAATTTTGTTCGAAAAATCGTTATGGGCTGCCCTGACTGTCAACGCCGCAAATCACCGCCTTTTCACTCGTCCGGTGCACTTCAACCGCTTCCGTGCCCTGCCAAACCTTTCCATCTAATCGGAATTGATCTCTATGGCCCTCTACCGACAACATCAGATGAAAATCGGTGGATCATAGTCGCTGTGGATTATTTAACACGCTACGCTGAGACCGCCGCCCTTCCAAGTGCCCCTGCGCGGGACGTAGCGTCCTTCGTCCTCCATTGATTTATACTACGTCATGGTGCTTCTTGAGAACTACTAAGTGACCGAGGACGATCCTTCCTATCAGAAGTCGTCACGGCTCTGCTTTCTGAATGGCATGTTGTTCATCGCAAGACCACGGCATACCATCCGCAGACTAACGGGCTCACGAAGAGATTTAATCGCACACTCGGCGATATGCTCGCGATGTATGTGACATCTGATCTTACTAACTGGGATTGCATTCTTCCATTCATCACGTTCGCATACAACACCGCGGCACAGTTCACCACTGGATTTTCAACTTTCTTTCTCCTTTATGGACGCGAACCATCCCACACCATCGACACTCTCCTTCCATACCATCCTGACGCATCCGAATGCCCATCTGTGTCCGAAGCTGCCCGAAAAGCGGAAGAGTGCCGTGAACTAGCACGCACCTTTGCGTCACCAGATTTACTCACGAAGCCGAGGAACTCGCAGTCGCGGTTGCTCTTACCAAACGAAGAAGGAATGTCACCATCTTTTCGGGTCAAAAACAGCCATCCGGTCAATCTCATCCGGCTTCGTCTCTACTACGGCTGCTCACATCACGAATAAGGTACATACTCAGGAAATTAAGTGAAAGTTCTTCTGACTCATATGGCATGGTTCCTGGCCCATATGGGTAATCTCTCGTTTTGCCCGACTGCCAATCCGAACAAGAGGGCTCACCAGCTAGCGCGCCAACTAGCTACTCGTTGCGGTGAGCGGTCCTCTCAGAGGGGGAGCAAACGAGAATGTATGAACTTCAAAGATCCATTGATTACATTTTACGAGATCTCCACAGCTTATAAGCTAGGGCGCAGAGTTTTCCCTCTTCCGCACCCTGAATTGAATAAAGTACAAGCAGCTACACTTAGGTAACTACAGATGCAAAATTACATCACACCAACCACACTGCACAAACTCGACCCAGATTTCTCACCCCACTGCCTGCACTGTCATCACGAGTACTGTAATTTCGAACACATGCGCTGGTTGTGCCCCTTTAACTCGGGGCCACAACTACAAGACCAAACCTTCTGGGAAGATGACACACGCTGCACGGAACTCGACAACCAACTCCTGACCGTCCAGAAGGACCAAGACATTGCCGAGAGACTCCATTTCCCAGCACCATTCTAGGCGGAGCCACATGGCTGAGCTAGAGGGGCCTCCGGTCCCGTCTAGTTTCTGCCGCATTTGGACCAAACTAACGTTCTCACTCACTCACTCACTCACTCACTCACTCACACTATGAGCAGTACCAACTTACACACCTTTGCACAATAAACCTCGCTAAGTCGTTCTCTCGTCACCCACACTTTTTACGGTACCTTCAATCATTGCATGTAACAAGATTCTCCAAGTACTGTTTGCTACGAAAAGCAAACATTTTTCTCATTCTCGCCTTATAAGATGCAGTCTTCACGAAATGACGAAAACAGGTATTCTTTAATCTCATGTCTTTTCTTGAGTCAATGGTAATTTTTTCCTGTTCCAAATGTGTGGCTATCGCTGGGCTTAGCACTGGCGTTATTTCAACACATGCCTGATGGCAGCTAATAAAGGGAGAACGGAGTTTATTTAGGCTGTTACTATATATGTACTGATGCTCTTCTATATCAATTACTTTTGTTGTAACATTGTAGATTTGAAAAAAACAGAAATGCTCAGCAGAGCTCTCTTAAGGCTGTCATATATGTACAGGGGGGCGCTGCGAGTGCTCGATGGTGACGGACGCACTCCACATCGCCTCCGTAAATTTGCCACTATTTCGGCGGACATCCACCCTGGCACCCCTGAAACTTGTGTTTATCATCACCGCCAAGTTCTCCGCTTCGCCTAGACACCACCTTCGTCCAGGTTGGCCCAGTTTTGACAACTTGAGGGACGTCCTTCACTTCCGGCTACAACGCCGCCTCAATAAGGGCTCTCAGCCCGGCGATGGCGGCCGCTAACGTGGTTACGGGCTATGATCCTACCTCAAACCAAGTACTGTCAATGGATATTTCATCCTCCGTAAACACTAAACACTATGCCATCAGAAGACAAATATCTCGACGACATGGTGATACTGTGGCAACGCAAGCAAACGAAATTGAAGTCTGCGTCTCAACAACAACGAGACGCCACAGCTGGCCGCCATTACCCAGCCTTGCAAGGAACACCGGCGCGCCATCCCTCCGGTGGTGTGCCTACCTCTGCTCCGTCCTCGCATCCAGCGAAGCAACGCAAGTGGCGTCCGCGTCAGACTCCTCGCCTCTCTCGCGACGACTACATCGTAGTAGTGAAACCTCGTGTTCCCTGCGAGCTACGAACATTCGTCCTGGGCGATCACGTGGGCGACGCCATCCGCAGCTACCTCGGCGACCTGACTACCTCGAAATTCAAGTGTGGCTGATTTGGGAACAAAACATCTTGGTCTGTAGCACCACCATTTTGCCTATGGCACAGCGACTCCTCGGGTACTTCCAGCTGCAAGTGGGGGATCAGCAGCTGCCCGTTCGAGGCCATGCCAAGGCACCAAGGGATACATGCAACCGCGTCATCAACATAAACCCTGCTGAAAGCCCGGAGAAGATAAAGTCAGAACTGCACTGGCCTCGAGGCACTATCCTCGCGGTCCGCAAACTCGGAGATTCCGCCACGGTGGTGGTGACTTTCGAGGGCACGAAGTTACCCCGTTTCCTCTTCTACCACTGCGTGGCGACGTATATCCGCGCCTACAAGAAAACGGTCCCTGTTTGCACCAAGTGCGGTACCATCGGTCATCGACCACGTCAGTGTTCTCACCCCGCTTCAACCCAGTGTGCCAAATGTGGCACCCCCGCACCTGCAGGTCTCAATGCCCACGATTGCCACCCCAAGTGCCTCCTCTTCCACGGCGCCCATGAGACTGGGACCGGTGGCTGCACGGCAAATTATCGGAAACGCAAGCAGCCCTCAACATCTCCTCGAGGGACCACCTCATATTAGTCACAACAAGACAGCTTCACCAACCTGCATCAGTCGGCTCCACCACTCCACGCCGACACTCAGGCATTCCCACCGCTCGAAGCACCCGCGGCTGTACCTCAGGTGAGCAGTTGGGCAGGAAATGCTGCTTATAATCCTCTCTCACCCCTTCTGTCGATCCTCCTTCTCCCGAACTTGCGGCACTTCAAAAGCGAAATTCTCTTTTAACTAAACAAATCGAACTCTTAAATCAGCGACTCCAACCCCAAATATAGTGTACTGCAAGGCCATCTGGTATTGCCTCCTCTGTCCAGGCGGCTACGCCAGCTACGTCCAAGCTTAGTCCTCGCGCTAAGTCCACACCCATTAAACCACCGGTTCAAGCAGCCATGTGTACTTCAGCACTCGGAACCTGTGCCGCATCTACTCCAGAAACTTTTGAGGCTCCTGGGGCACCTCAGGTTCTCCTGCCATCTAACCAAACTCTCCCCAGCGAGGAGCGCGCCCCGCGCATGGAGGAATGCCTTACGCGCGTCGAAGCTTCGATTAATCACCTTCTCGTCAGCTTCTCTGTCCAACGCATAGTAGTAGAAGTTACCCAGGCTATTCCAGCCTGGGAAATCACCCAGTTTCAACTCAAGGCATCGCGTTCGCGCTCCTGCTTGGTGAGCAGTGAGGGTGCAGCTCCACGGCGTCGTCGTAAGCTGGCTACCACCACCCCGCCGTCAGACACTCCGGCATCCGTGCCCCTCCCTGCCTCTGAGGATTCCGAGCGGGACATGGAGGACCAAATATGAAACCTAAGACAGTCACGATGGCTCCACACCGTACGTCCCGTTCAAATATTACATCTAAATTTGAGATCCTACAGTGTAACCCTGGAGGCTTCGGGAAGAGGCGAAAGCGTTCACATCATTCCCTTTTCCTCAGCTCACTCGGCTCTCAGCCGGCCGTCTTGGCGCTCCAAGATTCTGGCCCTGCTCCATCCCTTTCTGGATACTGCTCCTATGTAGGCGGCCCCACCACATGCTTCCTCGTGCATAACGCTTAGACGGCGATACAGATGGAGCTCGATCTGGATCTTCCTTACGACTACTGCATGATATCAAAGCTGTCTCAGCGGAGGGGCCAACCACCAATACATATCTTAAACGTGTACTGTCCCCCTCGCCTTGCGAGGGCTTCGTTTGCGCATCCCTTCCATCACGCGCTGCATATAGCAGCCCGACACCCACTGGTGATTGTCGCGGACTTTAATGCCCCCACCCCTCGCTGGGGTTACCTGTACGAGAAGGCCCGGGGCAGAGAGCTCAAGGAGCTCATTTCCTCACTGAGCCTCACGTTTCTTACCGATCCAGCGCAACTCACACGTTCCAGCAACTCGGTCACGTGAGACACATGCCCCGACTTCTCCCTCACCCGTCACATTCGCGATGCTACATGAGAAAATTTAGGTGAAACCCTAAGCAACGATCACTTTTCACTCCGCATTTCGTTCACACCGCGGCGGAAAATGCGCCAACACTGTGGCCAAGCCCGTCTCACCGATTGGACTCAGTTCAGAATGCAACCATTCCCCGCCGTCCTCTCGTTGACCGAATATGCAGCGTGGGCATCATATGCCTTCCATATGAAACAAGCGAATACTCACATCCTTGCATCCTCTAATTTGACTCCTGCAATCGATCCACACCTCCTACAACTTTGGCACGCTCGGCGCGGGCTTGTAAGGTGCTGGAAACGCAACAAACTTAATCGAAAACTTCGCGCTCACATTGAGGCGCTCACTGCAGCGACGGCTGCATACTCTGCACATCTTTCCGATGCTCACTGGGCAGACAACTGTTCGAAGGCTGCAAAGCAGATGAGCTCTAAGGGCGCGTGGTGACTCTTTCGAAGCCTTCTCGATCCCTCCACCACCAAGGGACAAACGCAACGCCAGCTCTGCCATGCTCTGCATACCTTTCAGGTCACTACGGATCAACTCGCGCGAGAACTTTGTGACCGCTACATCTGCCGCACAATTGATCCCGCAGGCCCAGCATATACATATTCCGGCGCCCCTAACACCAACCTCGACGACCCATACACGCTTTCCGACTTACGATTTGCAGTCACGAAAATGCGACGGGGCACGGCCCCTGGACGCGACGGAATCACAGTATCGCTCCTGGCAAATCTTCCCAAACAAGCACACCTCTCGTTACACCACCTTATAAATTCAATATGGGACGGCTCTCCGCTTCCAACGGAATGGACCACATCGGTCGTGACATTCATACCCAAAACGACAAAATTCGTTAGTATCGTGGCCCTGAGACCCATCTCACTTACGTCTTGCACAGGAACTCATGAAAAGCATGGTTCGCGAACGCCTTTCCGCCTACTTGGAGGCGAGGAGGACCTTTGCTGACACGATGTTTGACTTTCACCCGCATCTGTCGGCGCAGGACGTCCTGCTCCAGCTTCAACACGATATCATAGAGCCGAATACTATGCGCCATAACGATAAAGCCGTGCTCACTCTCGCTCTCCGCGGGGCATTCGACAACGTCAAACACAGCACTATACTCACTAACCTGTCTACCACAAACTGCGGGCAGAAGACTTTCAACTACATTCGCACCTTTCTATCACATCACACCGTTTTCATTGGCCTCAATTCTACCGAACACGGCCCGTACTTATTAGGCACGCGGGGTACACCTCAAGTGGCAGTCCTGTCTTCTCTGCTGTTCAACCTGGCGATGATGAACCTCCCCTCTCTTTTAAGTGAGGTCGAGGCGATACAACGCGCACTATATGCAGACGATATCACAATCTAGACCAACACCGGCTCCTTAGCGCAAATCGGAGAATGCCTGCAAAAGGCTGCCCTTCTGGTGGACACCTACGCTGGCTCATGCGGTCTGCAGTGGTCTCCAGCTTAATCGGCTCTTCTTTCAGTCTCTCTGCTACCGCCGCCTCAAATTTTTCTTCCGTCCGGGCCCGTCCCATCAGTGCAAAATATTCGGATTCTTGGCCTTCACCTCACATCATCCTTGGATCCCAAGGGCACAATAGCAGGCCTCAGACGCACCAGCGAACAGGTAAGCCCCATGATACGGCGACTGTCTACCAAGCACGGCGGCCTCCGCGAGTCTCGGTCCCTCCGAATTGCCCACGTGTTTGTGACTAGTTGCGTCCTATACGCCTTGCCTTACCTTCGCCTGCATCGTCGACACGATCACCAGTTGGACGTCCTTCTTCGTTCAGTATACAAATGCGATCTGAACCTATCTATTGCAATTTCCAACAGCCGATTCGCGGCTCTGGTGGTACACAACACCTTTGCAGAGATGCACGAAGCTCATCGCGTTAACCAGCTCAATCGACTGTCGCAGACGCCTTCAGGGCGCCGTCTACTACACAGACTTGGCCTTAACCCGATATCTGACCAAGACCCTCTGCAGCCGGTACCAGAGCTCTGGCGTGAAAAGCTATGGGTGGAATTTCTACCATATAATATGAAGCCCGACCTGTATCCTGGCCGTAGACTAGCACGCGCCGCGGTTCTTCATACGCGACACTCCGATCGTCCTGGTGTTTTCTAAGTGAACGTCTCGGGTCCCTCCTTCTCGGGTCACTTCACGGCGACCGTGATTACAAAGAGCAAACATGTCAATGGCCTCTCCTTTCGAGCAGACACATTAACGCACGCTGAAGAGGTTGCCATAGCTTTGGCCGCCTCTCATCCTGCCTCACGCACCATCCTGACGGACTCGCGCTCGGCCTGTTCTCAGTACCTTTAGGGTTCCATTGCCCCGCTAGCGGCTAGCCGACTACAGGCAGCCTCTTGGTGCTTTAAACCTCATCCCATTCGTATAGTCTGGACACCAGGCCACTCGGGCCTGCCCGGCAACGAGGCGGCAAAAGCCGCTGCCCGCGCTTCTCCTGTCCGGGCCGTCGCCCCTCCATGTCCCAAGACGGAATGTGGCAACACCTACCTGACGCGTTTTCGCAAAATTTAGGCTCATTACCGGGCTTCGCGCCATTTCTAGCCGGACCCCGCACGCGGTTTGGAGAAAGCGGACAAACGACTGCTACGCCGCCTGCAGACGAACACCTTTATCAGTCCGGCGGTCGCCAGGCACTTTTTGCCGGAAATCAATGGCACCTGCTTGGCCTGGCATGTCCTCGCCGACACGTAGCACGTCGTAGCATCGTGCCCAGTTAATCCCGTCCCTTTTTCATCCCCTTTTCCTATCCCAACTAGAGAGGCTTGGGAGGAGCATCTGCTCGGCTGCTCAACCTTGGCGGCGAAACGCTCCTTGGTGGAGCGTGCACGGGCAGCTTCCAGCTCCAATGGCGTCCCGGAATAGGATCTGGCCACTCTAGCACGCCGATGGGCCACGTCGGCACTCTCAAGTAGAATTTTTCTGAAATAAATGTTTGTTACCACTACCATGTACAAGTTGTTGCATATGGAATATTTTTCTGTAGCTTTTGCACGAATTCATTCCTCTATAGATTTGGCCGTGTTTATTAGTACTCGCCGTACTTAGTGGCCATGCTCTCATATGTAGAGATCGGTATCATTGGTATCGTGGTGCAGTAACGCAAAGGTTGCTGGGCTTATGTGGCTGAGCTTACGATGACAAAAGATCAATTGTTTTTGCTGTGAAGAAGAAAACGCATCGTTGGCAAGCAACATCGCCTCCGCTTGGGTACTGGGTCCTGGGCTTCACTCGCTCGGCTCGTGCTAATCATCGCCAGCATCTGCTTGACAGTTGCTCTTTCCCGATCGTGTTTCATCGTAGGACCACCATCGCAACAGTCGCCAATAAACCCGTTTTCACTTGGTGGAGGGTGCTGACATTCCCGTCGCCTGAACCTGGGTGCTGTCATTTGCCGTCACTTAAACCTGGAGCTGCGCAACCGAACGCTACCTCCCATCATGGCTACCAACAACGCGAAACCAGGCTCTTCCACTCCATCCCCCAGTAACCCCGGCGTTCTTCGTTTGCGAGAGCCCAAGGTCTTTAGCGGAGCTGATGAGACCGACATGGAAGACTGGTTCGCTAACTACGAACTGGTGAGCGCAAACAACAAGTGGGATGACGCGGACAAATTGACTAACGTCATCTTTTACCTCACTGACATGACCGAAATGTGGTATAACAACCACAAAAACGACATTACGACGTGGTCCATCTATAAAACGTTGTTTGCTGACGTTTTTGACCGACCCGCTGTGCGCAAGTCCAGAGCCGAACAACGCTTGCGGACTCGCGCACAAAAGCCAACGGAATCTTTCACCAGCTACATCTAAGACATTATTCGTCTTTGCAACCGTGTGAACACCACCATGCCCGAGTCGGAGAAGATTCAACACATCCTCAAAGGGATAAATGACGGTGCATATCGTCTGCTCCTGGCCCGTAATCCTGCCACCGTTGCGGAACTTGTCACTCCGTGTCAAAGTTTCGACGAGTTGAGCAAGCAGCGGGCCCTGACTCAGCCATTTTCCTCACACGCCGACTCGCTCTCCAATCTCACTTCCGTTCCCGTCCACTCACCAACCCTGCAAGAATTTAAAGACTTCATGCGTGAAGAAGCAGCTCGGCAACTGTCGTTGATTCCCTTCACGCAGCAGCGGCTGTCCTCTCGTCTGCACTCACCACTCCGCGACGTTATTGCCGAAGAGGTAGCTGAGGCTGTTCCCGTCACTGCCCACCAGCAGCCTGTGGCCCTGCCTGTTGCCCATGCGCTGGGTATGCAGCCCGTGGCCGCGCCTCTTACGTATGCCCAGGTGGTACGCAGCAGACCCCACCAGCAGCATTTGCCACCCATGTCTTCAGTTGCTCCCCACTCCGCCCCTTTTCGACACCTTGGGCCGACAACGAGTAAGCAATTTCAGGCGCACTCCTGACAATCGACCGATCTGCTACGCCTGCGGTACTCCAGGACACGTGGCACAATATTGTCGCCGTCGCTTCCAACCACTCCACGACGCTATTCGGCCGTTACCGTATGACCCACAGCCCATGCACATACCTGCTCCCTATCCCTCACTGCAGTATGGATACACTAACCTTCCTGAGTCTCGGTCACCCAAGCCCTCACCTCAGACTCACTCTCCCCGCTCCCCATGTCCTCCAGGCGATCACTGTCCCCAATGCGTCCTAGACCCGCTTCCTCCAACCGGGAAAACTGAACGCCGCAGTTCCAGAGGCAAAAACTGCGCCATTGTCGAAATGCTCAAGTCCTTGCACTTCACCAGCTAACCCCGTCGCCATATTTGTCGATGGTGTTTCTACCTTTGCCCTCGTCGACACAGGTGCTGCCGTTTCTGGTATAGCCGCCCAGCTCTGCCGCTCCCTACGCAAAGTGACCACGCCGCTCTCCGGACTATCGCTTCGTACAGCTAGCGCACGACCAGTTCGACCTCTCGGCACCTGTAAGGCCCAAATATTCATCCAAGGCTCTATGTACGTTGTTGAGTTCATCGTCCTCTCGGCATGCTCGCATGACGTTATCCTCGGGTGGGACTTTCTGTCAAATCATCATGCCATCATCGACTGCGCACGCGCTGAAGTTCAATTTTCGCCCCAGTGTGACGAACCTTTGCACGAAACCCTTGAGCGGTCGCCAAAACTTGTCGTGCATGAGGACACCAAAATTCCGCCAGCCTCTCTTGCCGTTGTCCCGGTTTGCTGCGATGACTTTAACGAATATACGGTAATGTTTACACCTTCCGACATTTTCATGAGCCGCAGAGCCGTTTCTTTGCCTTTCGCTACACTTGACGTCACTGCTGGCCGAAGCAATATTTTCGTCCACAACCCCCTTTCTGCACCGCTTACGCTACTTACCGGCGAATGTCTCGGTCGAGTGGATTACCTTCTTTTTTCTTTATTCCTTAACATGCCAGACAAATCGTGCAGTAGCGCCTCTACCGAACTTCATGCCCTTTCCCCTCTAGAATGCTCGTCGAGTGGCACCTTCCCGCAGCGTGTTTCTGCTGCGGAACGTCATGTCATCAACGACCAGGTCGAAGAGATGCTACGTCGTCGCGTTATTCAACCATCGCACAGTCCTTGGGCATCTCCTGTCGTACTAGTTCGAAAGAAAGATCGATCAATTCGATTTTGCGTCGACTACCGGCGATTAAACAAGGTAACGCGGAAAGACGTCTATCCATTACCGCCCATTGACGACGCCCTTGACAGCTTCCCAGGAGCCGAATCCTTCTCTTCCTTAGACTTACCATCTGGATACTGGCAGGTCCTTATGGCAGAAGCTGATCGCCAGAAAACTGCGTTCATAACACCAGATGGCCTGTATGAATTTAATGTAATGCCATTTGGGCTTTGTAATGCCCCTGCCACGTTTGAACGACTCATGGACAACACAGTGCGTGGACTGAGGTGGTCTGTGTGTCTATGCTACCTCGACGACATTGTCGTTTTCTCTCCCAATTTTCCTACACATCTGCTTCGGCTCCAACTGGTTCTGACGTGTTTATCCAACGCTGGGCTCCAAATGAACCTCAAAAAGTGGTGCTTCGCTGCGCTAGAGCTGTCCATCTTAGGGCACATCGTGTCCAAGCATGGTGTTCTACTCGACCCTGCAAAACTGCGAGCAGTCGCCGAGTTTCCGAAACCTACTACACTGAAAAAATTACGCAGTTTCATTGGACTATGCTCGTACTTCCGGCGCTTCGTTCGAAATTTTGCGTCGATCATGTCACCACTGACCAACCTTCTACGCGGTGACGCAGACCTTTCATCCTGGTCTCCTGACTGCGACGTCGCGTTCGCCACGCTCCGTAGTCTGCTAACATCTCCTCCCATTCTACAGCATTTCGACCCAACAGCTGCAACGGAAGTTTACACAGATGGTAGCGGGGTTAGTCTTGGCGCTGTCCTCGCCCAGCGCAAGCCGGGCTAATCCGAATACGTTGATGCTTATGCAAGTCGCACGCTCACTAAAGCTGAGGCCAATTACAGCGTCACTGAAAAAGAGTGCTTAGCGCTAGTGTGGGTGCTTCGCAAGTTTCGCCCTTATTTGTACGGTCGCCCATTCGACCTGGTAACGGACCACCATGCACTTTATTGGCTTGCCACATTGAAAGCTCCTTCTGGCCGCCTAGCTCGGTGGGCACTGCAAATCCAGGAGTATGACATTCGCGTGATCTATCGCTGCGGACGCAAGCATTCTGACGCCGGCGCCCTGTCCCGTTCGCCTTTACCTCTCGACTCGGCCTGCGGAACCACTGGTACCAACTCCGTCGCATCTCTCGACCTCGACTCGTTTGCCAGTGAACAACACAAGGACCCATGGATCGCTTCCCTTTTGGCTGTCTCTCTGGATCGTCAACCACTGCGCTATCACGATCTCTCCGACGTCAAGCTGCTCATTTCGCCATTCGTGATCGGCTGATACACCGACGCAACTACGCCCCTGAAGGTCGTAAGTGGCTCTTGGTTGTCCCCCGCAGCTTGCGATCACAAATATGCACCTTCTTTCACGACGATCCCCAATGTGGCCATGCTGGAGTTTTCAAAACTTACGAACGCATTCACCGTCGCTTCTACTGGCGCGGAATGTATAATTTTGTTCGAAAAATTGTTATGGGCTGCCCTGACTGTCAACGCCGCAAATCACCGCCTTTTCACTCGTCCGGTGCACTTCAACCGCTTCCGTGCCCTGCCAAGCATTTCCATCTAATCAGAATTGATCTCTATGGCCCTCTACCGACAACATCAGATGAAAATCGATGGATCATAGTCGCTGTGGATTATTTAACACGCTACGCTCAGACCGCCGCCCTTCCAAGTGCCCCTGCGCGGGACGTAGCGTCCTTCGTCCTCCATCGATTCATACTACGTCATGGTGATCCTCGAGAACTACTAAGTGACCGAGGACGAGCCTTCCTATCAGAAGCCGTCACGGCTCTGCTTTCTGAATGCCATGTTGTTCATCGCAAGACCACGGCATACCATCCGCAGACTAACGGGCTCACGGAGAGATTTAACTGCACACTCGGCGATATGCTCGCGATGTATGTGACATCTGATCATACTGACTGGGATCGCATTCTTCCATTCATCACGTTCGCATACAACACCGCGGCACAGTCCATCACTGGGTTTTCAACTTTCTTTCTCCTTTATGGACGCGTACCATCCCACACCATCGACACTCTCCTTCCATGTTGTCCTGACGCATCCGAATGCCCATCTGTGTCCGGAGCTGCCCGAAAAGCGGAAGAGTGCCTTGAACTCGCACGCACCTTTGCGTCACAAGAACAGCAGCGCCAGAAAGAAAACAACGCTGGCTCTTCACGAAGCCACAGCTATTCCCCGGGATCATTTGTATGGCTGGCTGTTCTTTACCAAACCCCCGGCCTTTCTTCAAAACTAGTCCCGAAGTACGAGGGTCCTTTCCGCGTTTTGGAGCAAACCTCACCGGTGAGTTTTCTTATTGAGCCACTTTTCCCATCTGACGACATACGCCGGCGTGGACATGACATCGTCCACGTCACCCGCCTTAAGACATATTATAGCCCTCTCTCTCCAGACTCTTAAGTCGCCAGGATGGCTCTTTTTTGGCGGGGGAAAATTGTGAAGAAGAAAACGCATCGTTGGCAAGCAACATCGCCTCCGCTTGGGTACTGGGTCCTGGGCTTCGCTCGCTCGGCTCGTGCTTGACCACTGCTCTTTCCCGACCGTGTTTCATCGTAGGACCACCGTCGCAAAAGTCGCCAATAAACCCTTTTTCATTGCCACCAAGTAGATGAATCAGCGTAATGATACTTGAGGAACTTACACGGCGACTTACCCACGAGCACAAATATAACAGACACAGTAAGCAATGGCCATAACAGCAGTAATAGTACACACAACATGCAACGTAACACACATGATGGAAGTACTATAACAGGCCTTAGCAAGCCTAGCAGAGAACCCACTTTTTGGCGCGTGAGAGTTTCATATGACAGTAACAGATGGGATACTAGATAGTTTGCGCGCATCAGAAACAGGAGCGCGTAGTAATCGTAAGGCGTGGAAGCAAGGATTGCAACAATACAGGCAACAGGAAGTGCAAAGGATGGATGTGAGCAGCACAAATTAAAAAAAAGCATTCAGTCCTCACCGACAACAGGTTATCATTGTCGGTTTGGCGAGTTCCCTCGGGCTTGCTGAACGTACCGCAGGTGGTGACGTTACTTCCCCTGCTTTAGCTACCAGGCTTGGAGCGACACTGCGAGTTTGTAGTTCATGACAACTTCTCGGCTAAACTCACTTTTTCAGGAGACAGAGATGTCGATCGTGCGGCTTGGGAAAAGGTATCGCTCTCTCATTTTGTGATAGTTGCCGGCTCCTACAATCATGAGATGCGTGTCATGTAGGAACATGACTACGTGCCACAGTCAAGGTGCCAATAAATTTCGACCTGACGCAGTGCTAGTGCTCACCAGCGTTCATTTCGTCGAGTCACGCTGGCATTACCACACCAGACACCGGTCCTGCCATGTACTCGCAGGTGCGTGCCGGGCTGCGTTGCATTGACGCATGCGCGTTTCAGCGCGTCCAGCGTCCCCTCGTAATGAAAAAAGGGACGCAGTGTTGTTTGGGTAACGCATCGGTGCTACCCAGACAACACGCTACCCAGACAACACGCTGCTGCTACGAATCCAATCAGGGTTCTGTTTGGAATGATGTCCCTAATTTTGTTAATTTTTTTAAATGCGAAACATTTCTTAGCGAACTTCGGCAACTTCGAGCGTATCTATCTATCTATCTATCTATCTATCTATCTATCTATCTATCTATCTATCTATCTATCTATCTATCTATCTATCTAGCCTCCTACGACTTCTAGATCTCCTGGCCATTTCCACAATGGTATCGATACCAAACATGGTATGACATAACATGACTGTATGATGAACATATTTCACTAGTCATAACATGAACATTGTGATATGTATGTCATGAACGTCATGATTTACGTTTCATGGTCCTGAAGCTCTTGCGGTGGTTTCATTCACTTGGCATGTTGCAAAACTGGTATGGCATGACATGATTGCGTGGCGAACACAAGCGACAGACACTAACATAAAAATAATGACATGCGTGTCATATAGAAACATGACTAAACGCCACGCTTATGAAACTCTCGCGGCCGTTTCGCTGGCGTCACATATACCAAATTCGGCATTGCAGTACGCGAATAGATGACGAAGGTATGTGCCTGCTGCAAAGATGATAATCATAAGATGCGTGTCATATAACAACATGACTACATGTCATGCTCATAATGCGCTGGCGGCCGTTTCTCTAGCTTCACTGATATACCAAATTTGATATTACTGGATGTGAATGGATGACAAAGGTATGGTACTGATGCACACATGATAAACAGGAGACGTGTGTGATGTAGCAACATGACTACATGCTACGCTCATGAAGCGCTCGCGGCCATTTTGCTAGCTTCACATGTTCCAAACTCGCTATTACGCAACGCGAACGGACGACAGGTAAATGACACATCGCAACTTGATAATCATGACATGCGTGTTCGGTAACAACATGACTACATGCGAATTGATGATGCGCTCGCGGCCATCTCGCTAGCTTCACATTTGCCAAATTTGGTATTACGTGACGCCAACGCATGACGAATGTATATGACTGGTGCAAAAATTATAGTCATGAGATGCGTGTCATGTGAGAACATGACTACATGCCACAGTTCGACATGCAGCTGTGCACGTGCTCGCTGGCGTTGCTTTTGTCGCGTCACGCCGGCTTTGCGACACCAGGCGCCGGACTTGCCATTTACTTGCATGCGCGCGCCGCGCTGCCTTGCCTTGACGCATGCGCGTTTCATGGCGTCAGGCGCCACTCCGTCACGAAGAGAGGGAGACGCAGTGTTGTCTGGGTAACGCATCGGCGCGAAATGCAGCGCTGGTTGCCGTCGGGCCGCGCCGAAGGACGCTGGTCGCGCCTGGCGTCAAATATAGAGTGCTCGCGTCTTGCAGCCGTAGCGTCGCTGGGCCCAGCGTGAGCGGGCGTCAACGCTACACTGGAGTATATTGGGCTCTTCATAATGTGCTCGCGGCCGTTTTGCTAGCTCCACATATAGCAAATTTGAGATTACGTGACGTCAATGGATGACGAAATATATTACTGGTACAAACATGATAAGTCTGACATGCGTGTCATGTAAGAACATGACAACATACCACGCTCATAGTGTGCTCGTGCTCTTTTCACTAGCCCCACATTTACTAAATTTGATATCAAGTGACGTGAATTGATGACGAAGGTAAACGACACATCCAAATATGATAATAATGACACGGAAGTCATGTACGATATCATTTACCACCACCTCTTAACGTAGTGCATACTTTTAGGTGACATATCAACATTTCTCATTCCTGCTTTTATTTATCATTTTTTTCCCCATCGTAAGGTTGTGCTGAGTTTGAAGTGACATATCAACAGTTGTCATTCGTACTTCTAACATAACTGATTTCCTCTGTACGTGGGTTCTGCCATATTTTTTTTTGTATCTGACACCGGAGCGTTTCTCTGTCAGAGAAATAAAAGTGCCGTCACAGCGTTTCAATGTTCAGGGCACTAGTTATCAATTATGTTTATTTACAATACCAGCTAGCAGCTGTATTATAGAAGCGGAAGTAAATATACTAGAATGACAAATAACGGGAGCAGTGACCAACGTTTGTAAAGTTATCTTCCACTTCTGTAATAACGAACAGGAAAAGTATATGCGGCTGAAAGCGCGCTAGGCAAGCTTTTTCACGATAAGGACACTGAGATACACGTGGTTCACTGTACTTAGTCTAACAATTGGGCACCAGAGAAGTAATCCGCTGAGAGGCTGTTCTGGATAATACCTGATGGCGGTTTGATTTGATGAGGCACCTTACCAGACTCTCCACTGTGAAAGCGTTTAAAACGCTGAATAAGCATAGCCAGCCGCAATGGAATCATATTCACCAGAAACTGACTAATGAGGAGCTCCTAGCTGTACACCAGTCGCGAACAAGCACAGCCAGTTACCGCCGCTATGTATGTATACAGAAGTTGAGAAGATTGCTTTCTGGAACAAAGGCTTGCTGTTATTTCGGCAACAACGCATGGTGTTTTTCGCGTTTGTTCAAAGTACCTCCATAATACGTGCTCATACTTACTATTCGCAGGAGGGCCGTTTTTTATTTGCATTTAGGAGAATATCGGAGAAGTTCTTAGGAACCCAAATATTTCTTGTAAATGTGAAGGCATCAAGGCGAAATGATCTGTTTACGTTATCCCACATGAAAAAAATCAGGAATACGTCGATGAGGCGGCCCGTTTTTCGCAACGACGAGGACGTTCATGCATGCAAGTCATCTTGTTTAAGACATGTGTTTTTCAACACCAACAGATGAGCAGATATTGTGTGGGTACTCTTGCCTTAAGCATTTTTATGAAGGGAGGGTTCGAAAATTTATCTATTGGCGAAGAACAAAGAAAGAGAGGCACTCAATGAGAAACATTCCTCCTTGTTTTGTCTTCGAATATCACTATATTTACTAAAGGAAGTAACGCATTCTCATAATTCAAGCGTCAACTTTATTAAAAAAGCTGCCTTGGCTAAGTGCGTTTTGCCACTAGCCAGCCGGCTTCGAAAAGTTACACGATTGGAAGTGTTATTTGTGAAAATGTTCGCTGGAGGACATTGTGAGTGTGATACGTTTTGGTAAACAATAGCAAGCTGCTGTCAGCCCAAGAAAAGCACAACCTTGAATATTGTTTTGGATTCAAAGTTGCTAAGCTCAGATAAAATGTAATCATTTTAGACAAGGTGAACATAGCTTTATTGATGGTCCTAATTGGTGTCTGTAGTGGGCAAGGTTGCGACTTCCTTGTCTCTCCTCTCATACATTATGAGGTGGCCCATTTTCACAATGAGGAACTAGTTAAAAGTTAAGCTCATATAAACGTTAATCATTTTAGACAAGCGAATATAACTTTATTGATGGTCCTACTTGGTGTCTATAGTGGGCGCAAGGTTGCGACTTCCTTGCCTCTCCTCTGATACATCACCCGGTGGCCCATCTTCACAGTGAGGAACTAG
Source organism: Rhipicephalus microplus (assembly GCF_043290135.1). Taxonomy (NCBI): domain Eukaryota; kingdom Metazoa; phylum Arthropoda; class Arachnida; order Ixodida; family Ixodidae; genus Rhipicephalus; species Rhipicephalus microplus. The sequence goes on from NC_134704.1 coordinate 118,865,021, forward strand.
GAAAAGTTGTTTGAAATTTTATTTCACTAAATCTTGTTTCTGGCAGATACGTTTCTCGGGCTTGAGTGGACCATTGTGGCTGGATGCATCGGGCCAACGGAGAAACGTGTCCCTGTACGTGGCAAAACTCAAGCGTATGGGACTGACTTCGGTAAGTGATGTCGAATTCCGATAGCAGACTCGGGTGCTGTCCCAGACAGCATATAGGGCGCGCAGATCCAAATCGGGTATCGCAAAAATCTGCGATTAGAACGTACGCATCTCGACTGAAGCAGTTTGTGAGCGGAAATCAAGCAAACGAGTATGTAAGGGCGTGAGGGAGCGCGAAGCGTTTTACGGACATTCATTGTTGATTGGATGAAAGGTGGGCACACAGAATACGTCACGTGAATTTCCGGCCGAATCCACCAGTTTTGGCGGAGCAAGAGTTCTTGCTCTAAAGAGCAATCCCTGATCTACGGTCACTCTCAATCTGTCATTTGAACACACAACGCACGCTCCCGATCCGCCATTGGAATGTGATTGCTCCGCTTAGAGCAGAAAACCTCCATCTAGCTCAGCCATTAGAATTCAACATTGAATACTTGGTTTTTATCATTGACGTGGTTTACAAGCGACATTTAGTTCACATGTTCACATACAATATTACCTTGAAAATATGTTTTTTACCATGGTGTTGAACAACACGTGCGCTTAACTTCCTCTAGGGAGGGACGTCACGGATAGTAAAAAGTTACGTGCGGTCGTGCTTCCTTTTAGATGGGTGCACTTATGTTTTGTAGAGTAACAATTTTATACGCATCTCTCGAGGACTTAAATTGTAAGGTATTGAACAGGTTCAACGCGAGCTTACATCAGTCAACACATGTTCACTTGTCCCCTACCAGGGATAGTCACGTTAGTCAGGCGGTATTGTGGTGAATCGTAGGACAGGGTGTGAGATACATGTAACATGTGACAACAAAGACTGCACAACCTACGTCACAACCCTTATTAGTATTCAGGAGAGCACTTTATTTAGTCGTTATCAGCAGATTTTCCTACCGCCTTGGTTAGATTTATGCCACTTGTTTACCATTTCACATTATGAACTTTGTTAAGTATAACTTCAGCATGAATGGTGAATGAACGAATAATGCGTTGCCTATAAGTAAGTATGACATTGCGTTGTCATGCAGTACATTGAAGACTGTAATTTTAACGTGGTGGTTGAATTTCGTAGATAACGAATGTTGTTTTCTCAGTTAAGTAATATATATATATTTGCTGTGCAACTGTAGCACAGCGCACTTGTGTGCCTTCGTTAACACCTGATGATTTTATAGCTCGATTTTATAGCACAGTAAAATAATGTAACGTGATAGGAATAAACGATTGGTTTAGCTAAAATTTTAGCATCGTTGTTCGCAGTGGCATCCTTGGTAGACAGTGGTCTAGAGATGAAATTCGACATACATGAGAATGAAAGTATTTAAAAAATTTCGGTCTAAGTGAGAGTCGAACGTGTACCTCTTGTGGCTAGTCGGTGTTCCACCAGAGAGCCACTGCCGCCCTTCAGGCGGCTTAAGAAAAACGATGTAATATCATCATCTACCTAGGAGCCATCTAGACGGAAGAAGTATTACGTTGCACAATATTACCATTGCACCAGACGTCAAAACATGCGAATTGCGCAGAGTCAGCTGCCGGCTCATTACAAAGTGGGTTGCTTCGCAGATGCACGTGACACCTTGTGGGCGGGTACTTCACCAATTTTCGAATCGAATATGTATGGCGTAGTGGGCATTTCACAACTGCTCTTGCAGTAGGCATGCTATAGTAGTTATAACGCATGCTATAATAGCTCTAATGGCTGATGCCACGTGCATAAACACTCCTTGCCAATAGCATGCCTGATCATGACGAACTGAAGGACACAATGCGCCATCCCGTCCTACTTCAGAAGGTGAAAGTTAAGCATGCTCAAAGTATCTTCTTTTACGTTTTTGTATCGTGGGAACAAACTTACTTTAAAATAAAGTGCCACGCTAAGAAGACTGCAAAAAATTGTATTTTTGCAATGGCTTTTTTTTGCCTAATCTTCGTACTTTCCATGTTTGAATATTTATTTTCAGGTTGGAACATGGAGTACGTCATCGGGGCTAAACATTACTCAAGCAGAAAAGTTATTTGAAGACGAAATACTCAGCGTATTAAAGAACAAGACTTTGAGGATAACGACGATATTGGTGAGACCATTGTTCACTCTTATAACATGGGGGAAGTTGCGGCGCCCGACAAAGTTTTGTGTTTAGTAGGTGGTCGGACTGGTAAAGCAGGAATTCATGGGATCTCAGTTATATACATATACTTTTGTCTAGTTGGATGTGAAAGGTTAAATTAGCTGAAAGATGGAAGTGTGAAAATCTGTGGAAATAATATCGCCATATCAAGAGTAGAAAATGAGAGATTTCAGCCGATTGGACAAAATGTGTATCTGGATGCATGTTAGATACTGTCAAAAGCCAGCAAAATGTATTACATAAAAAGCGTTATTAGGCTGCTAGAGAGAGAAATAGATTCATAAGGGGAAAGATGGTAAGATCATTGTACATCAAACATCTGGTTTGCTGCCCTTTAGATTTTGCTCTGCATGATCATTAATGGTCACATGCTACATTATTTGAAGACGAAATTATGTAGTATGCTAAACAGTCATGGGGGCTCTTAGCGTATACGTATATTTTTTTACGTTAACGTGTTACTGGATACCGCATTGAATTAGCGCTTGCGCATGCGTTTATGAAACTTATACCTGCTCTCAAGGAACACAAACTACTCGCCAGGTATGTTTCACGTCCACTATATACATAAATCCCGAATTCACCTTCGTTCACGGCTACTTCCTTCATTCACTATTCGCCTACTCAAGCCACCGAATCAATCGAAGCCGATGTCCGAGTGCCACTTACGAACACGCTGTTTGATCTAAATTAGCGCATGTGAGTGACCTATTTACCTGGATGATTCAATGGCTAAGGCACTCAGCTGCTGACCCGTAGGCCGCAATATCAAATCCCGGCAGCGGTGGTCTCATTTTCGATGAAGGTGAAAATGTTTGAGATGGGTGTGCTTAGATTTACGTGCACGTTAAGAAAACCCATGAGGTCGAAGTTACCGCATACCTCCACTACGGCGTTAATTATAATGAACAACGTTAAACTGCATTATTAAACTTACTTTGAGTGATCTACAAACTCGAAGCCCTAAACGTGAGTGACATAAAGCCCCTTAAAGAGCGGATAGGTTGTGCCACCTATAGCGGGGAAGAGAAGAACCAGGCAAGCACCAAACTATTCTTGTAGAAACGTGTTGCATCAGCGTAGTTATGAATGAGTGTCCTTGGCATTCAAGGGGAAAAAACGTGTCCATGACTATGGTTTCACAGGTGTCGCAAGATTTCGGCACCACCGGTCGGTAACACGATATTCCAATGCACCTATGAGTAGCCTCGGACACAGTACACGCTAAAAAACCTCTAATGCTATATCAACGCCTCCTCTTGAAAGATGCCTGAGGAATGGCTCGCGCTCCCAGCGGAGTTGGCCTGCCTTCAGTTTTAAACAAGCTCCGCGCTGTGGCGCTCGCGACCGACACTATCATCACGGCGGCGGCCGGTACCAGCTAAGCGTTTTTCATCTGCGGCCCACAGGGGCGCGTCAGTCGAGAGTTGTTCGAGACGTGAGACTGAGCACCACTGTTTCGGAGGCTATGCAAAGTGTTGCGTTGTTGCACCGTCCGCCACAGGTGACGCTAGTGACCGAGAACATTTTCAAAATGAAAGAAGGAAAGGGTATGACAGCTGTCTTCTTTCTCATGCGGCAGGCATCTTTCTAGAGGAGGCGTTGGTTATGATTACGCAATGGTGACGGCGTGTTATCAAAGGAAACATAGTTTGAATGCAGTTATGAAGGGCTTTTAGCTTCTACGCATATTTCATCAATTTACCGCGTTATCGGACACCCAAATCAATATACGCATGCACGAGCCTCTACGAAACGTGGAGCTTTTGCGGACTATGTAGTACTCTCCCGAAAGGTTTTACGTTTCCGACCCTATCTCACAAATTCACCTTTGTTCATGACTAAGTGATTCTTAAAAGAGAGAAAAGAAGATGAAAGTAATATCCATCCATAACTGTCTGCAGCATAGTGCGACACCTCTACAGTGACTCACCAGGGATGGGGGTAAGGAGGCAATAAAAGGGATAGGGATAGAGATAAAGCAGGGACATAGAGACCCACATACCACTTTTTGATGAAGGTGAACATGCTTGAGATGGGTGTGCTCAAATTTACGTGCACGTTAAAAAAACCCATGAGGTCGGAGTTACCGCATCCCTCCACTACGGCGTTAATTATAATTAATAACGTTAAACCGCATTATTATTGTTACCTTGAGCGATATTCAAAATGGAAGCCCTAAACGTGAGGGACATAAAGCCCCTTAAAGAGCGGATAGGTTGTGCCACCTATAGCGGGGAAGAGAAGAACCAGGCAAGCACCAAATTATTCTTGTAGAAACGTGTTGCAGCAGCGCAGTTAAGAATGAGTGTCCTTCGCAATCAAGAGGAAAAAACGTGTCCATGACTATGGTTCCACAAGTGTCGCAAGAAGATAGGAAAGATCGACATGGTCGCAAGAGTCCGAGGACAGGGCACCACTCAGCGAGAGCTTCACGGCGTCAGTAGTTGGCGTTGGACAGGCTGGTCGGCCATAGCTGCGCTGTCGTCGGAGATTGCGGGGGCACAACTGGTTTCCACGGAATCTAACGAGCGAGTTCAAGCACGGTTTTGGCCTTGTGGAGACTCAAGCCGCAAGTTTGAGTGCGAAGTGTTATCTGCTTGTTGCACCCGCCTTACTGAATCTGGAGGACCTGGAATGCCGCGAACGTAAACGTAAGAGACCTAATGCCCCCGAATATGCTGGATAGGTGGCGCTGTCTAAGGCGGTCAAGCAAAACCAGGAGAGCACAGAATTGTTCTTGCAGAAATCTCATGCAATCCACTTCTTGATTGAATGCTTTGCCACCTGAAACTGATGACTAAGTTCCTTTTTTACTATTATTTCTTTCATAACATTTTGGACAACAATGTATTTCACCACGCTTTGTGAATGTGTTTAGTTTGTATTTTTTGGATGTAACCACCTGCTTTAATGCCCAATGAGGCAATGCAGGTATACAAAGAATAAATAAATAACTAAATAAATAAATAAATAAGTAAATGTTCACTAGGCACTAACAAACGTACCATGTCATCACGAGGGGTCAACACTATCGTCCGGTAATCCAGTGATCATTTTATCATATACAACAGTATATGAAAAAAGCATAAAATCATCTACTACTATTTTGCCTCAGTTACGATTCAAATATCGTTTCAAAGCAATCTTTATCACTATTTAGTGGTTTTCACATATGTGAAGGTATACGTTTGCGTACGTACACAAAACTTTACGCATGGGTAGCTAAAACGTTGCAAAACATGCATTCTTGTCTGCCGATAGAACGGTTACGTAAAAATGCATAGATACATGCTAAAACCTCTTGAAGCCGAAAACATGCAGGTGATATCGTCTGCTTTTTAGAGTGAATATCTCGCGTATGCCTGACACGATGCTTACTGCAGAACGCACCGTATGTCATGCTCAAGAAATCCGCGCACAAGCTCGAGGGAAACGACCGCTTCGAGGGTTACTGCGTGGATTTGCTCCATGAAATATCTGCAACGCTGGGCTTCCGCTACCGGCTGAAGCTCGTCAGGGATGGCGCCTACGGGACCCGTGACTCACAGGGCAGGTGGAATGGCATAATGCGCGAACTTGTGGACATGGTAAGCTTTGATTGAGAAAATTCTCTGCGTACTCCAACAAGTCAATGTAACGGTAGCCAGCTTTCAGGACAACTGTCGTATTTGCTTGGGCAGATTGGGATTATAACACTCCGCTTGCTCCATAAGCAGTCCATAGAGTAGTTCAAAAAGTTTGGTTGCGCTCCGGTCCATGATATACAACTGTTATGAACTATCTTGTGCTTTAAAAGCTTTATTGTGTCCAGATTAAATTGTACTTTAAACATTAAATTTCGCCTAGCTTCTGCCACTCGTAATACAAACAATCATTCATAACAGAATTGCAACCAGCTTAGGGTATCGCTATTCTATGTAAAAAAAACATCACCATACCGTAGATTTGGTTCGCATACATAGACAGCTTTCACCCGCTTCAGTCATAGGCGTAAAAACTGAGTATGTCTAATGTGGCATGCACCATGCGTGTTCACCCTCGCTCTTTGTTGACCGCATTTACACGCCAGCAAAATGAAAAAGACCATAGCTAGTTGTCTTACTCTGGCTAAGGGTCAAGCAGCCGCAGTGCTTAATAGTTGATATTATTATTACGAGTCAAGTTATCGGTTTTGAACTATAGACACTGAAGTCCCAATTACTTTCATTTCGTAGGAATAAATATTAACGCGTGCGGTCATGTTCTCTTAACTGTGAAGAGAACGCCGTGCTTTAAAGCTTTGTTCTATTTGACCCTATGATTAGGGATGACGTTACCGAGGACAGGTGGGTAATAAATAAAATGATATCATCTCGTAGAATGAAAGTGAGGCTTGTAAGCCTCAGGTGGCTTGATTTAAACTGTTTAGCTGAGCTTAGTGAAGTTATTGATACATTACAACCATAAATATTTCAGGGCAAATACTGGCTACTCTTCATGTGCAAATACTCCGCACCATTCGCTTTACAGCTTTTATTTAAATATGCCAACCACCAAGATTATCTGAAAATTTTTTTGAAGTCAAAGGTAGTGTCATACGTTTTCAGTATACAAGCGTACTTATAGCCCCCCTCATCTCTAGCAAATGCTCTTTATTTCAATCGGCTCAATTGTTCGACAATTCCCACGTCTTCGCTGCAGGAGGCAGACCTGGCCATTGGTGACCTGACCATCACCTCAGAGCGCGAGCAGTCTGTCGACTTCACTATGCCTTTCATGACGTTGGGAGTCAGCATACTCTACAAGAAGACCGACCAGAAGCGTTCCCTGCTATTCTTCCTGTCTCCGTTTTCGGGGGATGTGTGGCTTTGTGTCGCCGGGGCGTGCGTCGCAGTGAGTGTAATTCTGTGCTGCGTCGTTCGTGCTCAGAGTGCAGTGTGCCGCAGAAGTAGTGCCGTATCGCGACGTTATGGATGCTGCTGCTGCGGAAACAGTTTATCGCGCAGTGATGTAGATTGGTACACTGAAACTAACAATGGCCGTGCCAGACTCGACATCATCAAGGGTCAGGAAGCAGTCGGTTCTTCCGACCTACAACGAGAGATGTTATATTCTGACAGCCGGAGAAATAGTACTCTGGCAACGGTGCAAAGTGACCTCACTCTCCCTAACAGTTGTTGGTTCATAGTTAGCGCCGTCATGAGGCAGGAATGTGGTATATTTCCTAGGTAAGTTGAAAATTCTTCCTGTCTCTACCTTTTATGTTTTGCACATTAAAGAGAAAACTTCAAGTAAGCAAATGTCACGTTTTGGACATTATGCTGATAAAATAGATTGTTCAAAAGGCCAGAGTTAGCGCTTAAGAGACTGCTTCATTCTGTTGTGTGAGATTTGACAACGCTGAATAACTAAAATAACACCAATTTTTTTAAAGTGCGTATAGCTTTCCAGAATGATTAATAACGAAGTTGTATGTTACACCTTAAGCCTAAAAAAGTAACGTTACGTTTTGCAGATATTGAAACTCGGCTGACAGATTGAGGAGATATGTGGCTAATAGCCTTAGTGAATTGTTCTCGCTCGGAAAGACGTTCTCCAGTCTCACTTGTAAGAACAGGTAATTCTTGTGACACACCTTAGACTTTGGCAATCTGTGTTGAAATAATTCATGTCACGTGTTCGAAGTACTATCGACGAGATGACGCGGCCCCATGATAGACAGCAAGAAAGTATTTGAAGGTAACGTGAATCAAACATAAATATTCAAGAGAAAACAGGGAGAACATACTTTTCAATTATGATGTTTCGCAGTAGTTTGTTGTGGCCTGGTGAATTTTTTATAGCAAAAAATACAGAAAAGTACTTATTTGGTGTTTCCGTTGTTTAGAGAGTAACAATTTTTAGCGCATATCCCAACTGTTGGTTGCCCATTTTTTACATGTTTTTAACGCAACTTTAAATATAGTTTGCAATGTTCGCATTACTTACATTTGGCTTGTTTTGCATAGCTTCCTTTGTTATTTATTTCGATTACCCTCAGGGTACATAAAGGCGTTACAGAGGGGCTGAGTAATACAACAAAAATGCAGTAAAAGTAGAACTTAAAAATTCAAGTCAGTGAGATTACATGTTTAACAACAAAAAGTTATTTAGAGCGCATAACGTCATCTGTCAGTGCAATTTTGAATGAATACCTATTTCTGTCAGAAATCGGAAATCATGCATCTACATACCATATGCAAAACATATAGGGTAGCACATTTCCTATAGGATGGCATTGTGTCGACAAAGTTCCACGCTGTGGCCAGCTTTGGCATCGTCCTTTCTTCAAGATAATTTTACATAACACGGCGTATTGTGCAGGGCAGCTTCAGCGCGCATCATGGCTGCAACTTGGTGGTTTTTCTCCTTCGTGCTGGTTTCCTCTTACACGGCTAACCTGGCAGCTTTCCTGACTAAAGAGAGACTCCTGTCACACATCGAGAGTGCGGAAGACATGGCGAAGCAGTCCGCCGTGCGCTACGGGTGCGTTCGCTCAGGATCGACTCACGCCTTGTTCAAGGTATGGCACCAGCTATCAGCGACAAGTATTATGATAGGCTCCTGATAAATGCGTGCCGTATTGCTTCTAAAGGCACTACGCACCAAACATAAAGCAAGTGGTCTTGTTAAAATAATATATTTCGTATTGAACAGCATTGTTATCACAATAGCAATAATTATCCAATTGTCGTGCTGTTAGTGAAGTCATAATTCTCCGAAAACTGAATTCACTATTTTGGTAGGGTTACGTCATAAAACTACAATACGATTAGCAGAGACGCCGCAGTAGAAGGCTCCGAAAATTTTGACCACATGGGCACATGAGATTCTTTAACGTGCGCCAAACTCTAAGTACACGAGCTGCAAGCGTTTTTGAGTCTATCAAAAATGAAGCCACAGCAGCCGGTATTGAACTCTTTGAAACTGGGCCACATTTTATATCAAAGCGGATGTCTGTTTCGTTGATGGCCTTGCATGGTACTACGTATGTCCTGTAAAACAATTGATGTGTTTGGAAAACGCAAAGGTGTGAGTACTATGTACGTTCAGGAAAAAGCAGATGAAGTCGCCTAGTCACGTAGCCCTGAAGAAAGTTTCAAAAGAAAGAAGTTTTTGTGCTGATATGTTTGTGAGCTAATTATTTTTATACAGCTAAATTCTGCCCAGACACTACTTTTAAGCAAAGGCTTAGAAACATGTGTGGCAGAACTTTATGAACGAGACCTAAGTACGTATTAGGTGCTTTTAAATTCATCGCTGCATAACAACACTTTGGATGAAGAACTTTACGCAAACCTGAAGGGTTTGAACAGTAGCTCAGGCTTTTTGGGCAAAATGTTAGCGTTACATTTTAAGTAGGGGTACGGCGATTTAGGTAGGCCGTTGAGCCCCAATGTCAGGGTCGCACTGGGATCTCCGACATCGGGGCTCTTCCTAGCGGATAACAAGTTTTCTTCATTCGATTGGTCCGTGCCCCACAACGCCAGAGCATGTGGTCTAGGCTAGCAATTTTGTTGCAGTACCTGCAAGAGATTTTAGGACAAATGTCGGGATAAATTTTGTGCTAATTTGTGATGCATTTGTGATGAATTTAGTGAATTTGTGACGATAAATTGTGTGAATAATTTTGTTATGACGGGTGTTTTGTTGTGCTGTATACAAATTGTATTTGTTTTCGTCTTACTGTATGTTACCCGCTGGAATTTTTTGTACACTTTTGTCAATCTGCGTTACGTTGTGTATTCAGTGTACTTCCTACTATCTGGATAGGCTGTCCTGTACTTGCCGAGAATTGAGCTTGTTCTGTCTTGTAATCATGATGTATTCCCCCCACTGTAATGCCTTATGGCGCTGTGAGTACCAAATAAACAAAAAACAACAATAAAGCTGAGCTAAGATACCAACCAGTGTGCAGTAGCGCGAGAGTCAAAGCCTGCGCTCGATCTACCTTATTGTTGGGAAGATGAAAGCCTCTCCTGCCAAGATAAAAGTGTTAGGTAATTTCGTTATAAGTGGTCGGTTGATCTTTGTTCTCCACAACTGCGAGCCGGCAGAGGAGTTCTCCGAGGTCGCGGAAACTGAGACCTCGCGCCTTGGAGTGGACTAGCTCGTTCGGGTTTTTGGGGACTCCCCTGATGGATCCTATAAAAGCGGGGAACTAGCTGCGCTTCTTTATGTGTTGCCTTCGATATTGACTCTGCCAGCGTCTTGTAGCACTGCATACGCGTATCTCATAGACCACATAGAGCAAAACGTGTCGCTGAGGCGAGGCTATGATTCCAGTGATTCATAAGAAAAGTCTGCACTTCCAAGTAATATAATAAATCAAATTTCAGTAAGTATTATTGCAGTTGGCGGCTTTTTCTTTGATCCAAACCTATGCTCGGATATCATATGTATTCTGTACAATCCTTAGCTTCGACCATTGCCTCACTGTATATTTGTTTATTTATTGGAATATCGCAACATTCCAGCCGGATGAACCACTTCGACTTGGCTGGGGACTGATTCCGTTGTGCCCTTCGAAAAACCTAATGTCACAAAGAGCTAGCCCCATGAAAAGACACACTTCTTGTGTTTTCGTTTATTACTATTTCTTGTCATGAGTCTCACTTCGTTGTGTAGTCTCTACTTGTCACAATATTCAGAATGGTGAACATATCGGCATTCATAAAAACAAGGACAATGAAACAAGCTCACCCTTTAAAGTGAAACTTCGCTTGTGGTGCGCTTTGAGACTGTCCAAGTTTATTTGAAAAAGTGAGAAAGCAATCGCACCCTGCTCATGCATCACTTAAATAAATAATTTTCTCTTACATTACCGGAATCACTGGTTCGCAGGAGTGGAGGCACGAGACGTACGAGATGATGTGGCATGCCATGAAAGAGGAGATGGTGTCTTCAATCGCCGAGGGCATTGAGCGTGTGGAACGCGGTGGCTACGCCTTCCTGATAGAGTTTACGAGCATTGAGTACGTGGTACGAAGACGGTGCCAGCTCAAGCAGATCGGGGGTCTTCTGGACTCCAAGGGTTACGGCATCGCAACGCCACATGGTAAGCCTTAACTTCTACAACGTGTCTCATTTTCATATTCATCAATACTGTTGTCATTTTTGCTATCATGAGGCTGACTCCACTCACCCCAGGAGGACAAGTGCCTCTTCCGTGCTCCCGTCTTCAACAATTGATCCGACGCCGTCTTTCCTAAGGCCATGCTATTTCTGTAGACTACCGGTATTATCATTTGTCCAACTAACTTGCTGCATCATCTTCAAGTGCCTGACCTCACGCTACATGCCTCTCCAATGCTCATTTTGTCATGTTATTGATTCTGATCTTATTATTGAACATTTATTTCCTTGCTCCACTCTGCTCTCTTCTTGTCTATAAATGTTACACTTATCATATTTCTCGCATTGGCTCGTTGCATCGTCCACAATTGTGTGCTAACCACACTTTATTGAACAACACATTGCTCATAAACAACCATATCGTTAGCATGTAATGATCACGTAATGGAGGTGATGTCAGCGTGTCTTTTTGTGAATAGTTTTTTATCTATGAAACTGCAATTTCATAATCGCACGACGTTGATACGTAATCACTAAGATCTATGTTTCATGAACGATACTTCCTCTTCTGACAATATAAAGAATTCCAAAGGCATGTTTCGTTCACGCAACCTTAATAAAATTTAGTGCATAAGGAGGCCAAGAATCTTATAGGTGACATATTTAATAAGTGTTCAGTTAATTCAAGTAATTGTATTATCATTTCATCAAAGTTATGGATGCAGGTAAATATGCTCTGCCTATAGTTTTTAGACACTGTCCGCTCTTTTCTCTAGAATTTCTTATATGCCGTTGAGTGCGTAATAGAAAAATATAAATCTGCGTTTGCCTTTGACAGCAATTGCCATTTAAGATCGTATTTTAATGTTATCTATTAGCAGGTCTCTTAGGACTTTAAAATACATTGAATGATGCAATATTGTCCCATATACCCCACGTTACATGTCACAGGAACACAGTTTGTGCCAAAATGAAGCTAGGTTCGTGTCCATGAAGCAAAAATTGAACGGGTAATTCTGACGTCACAGCAAGTGGCATAACACGAAAGCAGAAGCTGTCGTTCCCGGAATGGTTAAATGCTTACTGTACATTGATATGAGAGAGCTTACGCAATGTCTGTTGTTTTTTGGTACTTATAGCGATGTTTATTGTAGATCCACACACGATGGCACCTGCTCGCACATCTCCATGCCGACTACTAATGACCATGATCAAAGAATAAAGAAGTATTTGTGGTAGCTGTGTTAGTTACAGCTGAGAGCGCAAGTAAAGAAAGTGATGCGACAGTCAGAAGAGCGTTGCTGACTGGAAGCATATCTTGGGCTAATGCCGCCATCCCGTGGCATTTTGCAGAGAAATGCAACGCGCGTTGATTGCACCCTCTAGCCGGCGGTGATCTTTCACAGGGAGAACGTAAGTACGAAGCGCAATGTTACAATAGCGGTGTTGTTGTCAGTATGAATTACATAGAATGCGAATTGAACATGGGAACACAAGAAGAGACCTTAAAAAGAAGAAAGACTGCAGCGCTTGTCATTCATTTTTTTTGTATACGCGTGTTGAATTCATGCTGTTCGTACTTCGCACTGCTAAATCATCAGGCCAAAGCTTCACTAAATTAAAATATAGCCAGCTAGGTCAGGGGTTCATCGTACAGCTATCATATAGATAGATTGCATAAGGCAAGTCGAGGCTTAGGCTAACGTCGCCAATTTGTGGCAGGCCACGGCGTTGAAGAAATTCCACTTCTATCATTGTAAAGGCATTGAATGAAACGGAAGCATAGGAACAATGCCTTGCAGGAGCTAATAGCAGAGGTCTCGGTCATTATGCATTGCTTCACTTTGCCGCTTGCAGACAGTGACTTCCTCGTGCCAGCTCAGATAACTGCGAGATGAAAGGGTAATATATAAAAAAGGTGGTAACGCTATCAGAGTATGTGACCTGAAAACAATGTGTGCGTGTCTCCACGAATGAAGACTTTCACTTTTAAGATTCACAGGTACACTTGCTGTGAAAACAAGGCAAATGACTACATTTTTTTTGTCTTGAACGTTAACTGCTTATTGCGCTGAAATCATGAGACTATTGTTAAACGTTTCGTTTGTTTTCATTAGGAAGTGCTATTTAGGGATGTTATGCAGCGAAAACTGAGAAAGACTGAATTTGATTCCATGAACAATAGGCCCCTAGATGCGACCACAAATATCAATGTCATTTGATTGCGTTCATTTTTCTATGCCGTTTACTGGATGGAAATACGTCACTGCAGTCTTCGTGGGCCCCGGCAGAGACCTTCAGTCTTAACAAACCATGTGACATGTTGTTTTCTTTTTGCAGGCTCTCCGTACCGCAACATCTTGTCGTCAACATTACTACACCTGCAGGAGCACGGCACCCTGCTAAAATTCAAGGATCGTTGGTGGAAAGTACGGGATCCACTCAAACGATGTCCTACTACCGAGGCCGGCAAATCTAGGACTGACGCAGCTAGCGCGCTGGACCTGCGAACAGTCGGTGGCGTGTTCGTCGTTCTCCTTGCTCGTCTTGGTCTGGCCTGCTTCATCGCTTTCGCCGAGTTGTTCTGTAAAGCGAGATTAGGACGCAGTTGAAGGAGTGTCTGAGCCTTTTACATCTCAGCACATGAATTGAACTATTTAGCTTTTGTTCATGTGGAAGACATGGCAGGCGCATTGAAGTGCATGCGGGATACACGAAGAAGTTTCCATTGCTCCCCACGTGCAATTTTGTGTTGCACTTAAGATTGTTTGGATCCTTGCTGGCTGTGAATTGTATGGAGAAAGACACAAGAATAAATTATGCACGGACATTCTCAGAGCTCCTACGAGATTGTGTAGTTTTTTTTTCTATTTGAGCGCCGATCATTAGCGTAATAAAGTGCATTTTCATTATGACTACACGTACTTTGCCGAATAGCTGCCCATGTTGTTCATGTGGCCTGTAGAGCGTTTTGTGAAAATTGGTCTCGCGTTGCTGTTGCAACGATTAAAGGAATACCCAAAACCGCCATCATTACTTTCGTCTTCTTTTGCATTTTGTAATGGCTCCTTGTTTTCAAAATTTAAACATCTATGATAGCTTGAGAGCATATGTATGAGGGTTTATTATTTCAGTAAAGAAGCAAGTAGCCCTCATCAAATTATCAAATGTTTACAGCTTCAAAAAAGCATGTTTTATCGACAGCCATATAATCAACCAAACGGACTGTGTTTTTGGGACGTTCTTTAAAGAAAAACGTTGTTATTTAAACTTTTTATGCAATGTATGCTTTTGTACAACATTCATGCCACTAAGGCGTTTGTGGTATATTCAAAGAAAAGCGCGAAGTTGGCACCTCTTTTTATGAACACAACGGTGAGGAAGCATGTCAAGTATTCCTTTATCGCAAGACTATCCACAGTACTTGCTCAGACGCCGCTGTATAATCACCGCTGCTCCACTATTTCCTCACTCCTTCGGCACAATTCATTCATTTCTACTTGATTTTTGCACGCGGCATGGTATTGTGTCCCAATAGACAAAACCACGCTGCTTCGAGTACCTGCAAGAGTTGTTCTTCATAAACCATGCGGAAACTCATTACTTTTCGCGAAACCATCTTGCCAGACTTGCAGTCCTAGGATGTTAAATTACGTTCTGTAAGCGGCACGAGCCTCTTCTAGGGTGTGGTCTCTATGCTCTAGACACACATTTATCACTAGGATATCAGAAAAGGCCAATGCCAGATTGATGAAAAAACAAATTAATCCTAACAATTTTTAGAGCCAAGTGACCCCGACAACCATTCTATGAGCATAGCCAAAATGCGCCCCGTTTGTAGTATGGAAGGCTCTAATACTAGTGGTATGTGGTATATGTAGGGTTTAACGTCTCAAAACCGCCATATGATTATGAAAGACAGCGTAGTGGAGGGCTCCGGAAATGTCGACGACCTGGAGTTCTTTAACGTGCACCCAAATCTGGGCACATGGGCCTACTACATTTCCGCCTCCATCGGAAATGCAGCCGCCGCAGTCGGGATTAGATGCCGCGACCTACGGGTCAGCAGCCGAGTACCTTAGCTCCTAGACCATCGTGGTGGGGCACTCTCATACAGGTGGTGTAACTAGCCATAAGTATACATCACTCGTACGCTATTGTGCTGCAACACTAACAGACGGCCTTCCGGGAAAACAACCGTCATGGAACCATGGCCAAATGAGCGGCCGTGTCATAGGCATTGGGTTTACAGCACGTCAGCATTTGCGGCCGATAACGTTAACCTAATGTCACGGCTGTATCGTAAAATACGCAAGTAATTAATGTTTATAAAATTGAATAACGAGTACGTCCTTGCAACCTGGACTGTTGTTTCGTGAATATTTCGTCTGCACAGGGTGTGTTTCCAAAGTGGTTCTGAGACTTGGAGTGGTTCTGAGGTATAATACTCGATCGCCATGCAGAATGTTTGGGTTCGATTCTTGCTGAGACCATAACATTTATTCTTTGGATTTGGCGGGTGAACGCAGCTGATGTTGGTTTTTCTATGCGCTCTCGCATTTTAATTATGATTGTCTGTTGTCACCGTTCCTTGGTAGATATGTGCTGTCAAATAACTTAGGCGCGTACCTACCCGTAGTATGCGGGTAGGTACGCCCCTGTGTCAGGCGGAAAGGGTTCCACGATGTACGCGATGAGATTTTCGGAATATTTATGTCGTGACGAGCGAGTCATATTTGTGAAACCATATTACTCTCCCATTTATCTTGGTTTACCTCAAATTGATGGGGTGATCACTAGAGCACCTAGACGTATGAAGCTATATACACAGGTAACGTTGATATGTGAACTCATGAAAAGTACCAGCTGTAAACAAATTCTTCGGATTTACCTTCACTGACATCATTGTTGCTGCTTTACACCTGTCAGGTTTTGTCGTGCTATTAAAATGGTTGTGCGATTACGGACAAGCTAATGTCCTGCACTGGTATTTGGGCCGTCTAGCGGAGCCTTTCTATTGATTTTTTTTAATTACTCGGCAACCCACTAGCTGGCTGCCAAGTCAGCAGTGACATTCATAAAAGGCTGAAGCGTTAAGGCAAAACTCCTGATACGACAGATCATAAAGAGCTATCAAGTAAACTAGTGCTTGTTTCTGAATGAAACTAACGTAAATTAAGTAAGAAAACGTATCTATCAATACTCTAACAGATATTCCATTGAAACAAGCAAAATCGGCCGCAATTATGTCGGTTTCATTTAAACACTCCTGTAGATAGGCAGTCGCTGTGCAGTTGTATTCTATAGTAGTAAAATTACAAATGTATCGGACTATCTTAAGATATAATTGAGAAGTATCATGTCGGAAACATTCATTCCAGAAGTATCTTGTATCTCTATCTCAAATACTTCTTGCCAACGTATTTTGTAATACCGTGGTAAGATTTCAAATATTATTTGCCCTACACGGCACCGCTAAGATGCGTGGACGACGGAAACGCGATATAGCGTGCAGCTATCATTGCATGAGTTTACTGAAGACTAAAGGACAGAAGTGCACGTCCTCAATATCCTCCGCAGTCTTGCTTCATGTAGCAGCCAGTACTGAGCCCTCAGCTTTTCCCAGTTTTACAGGCGTCCTTATGAGAGCAGTTAGCACAACTTAAGGTAACCGCGTCTGAACCAGACGGTAAAAAAGCAGTATCGCCAGAAGCCCTTTTCCTGTTTGTTTCTCCGCAACTCTGCACCAGGCTTGAGGCTGCTTGGGAAGTGAAGATGGCAAGTGGAGCAGCGTACGTAGGTTTCGGAGCAGTCTTCGGAGCAGGTCAAAGTGCCTTTGTAGCAGGCTTCGAGCACTCAGAAAGACATCTTGGAGCAGGTATGGAGCAGCCACAAGGACATTTTCGAGCAAGTTTGGAGTAGTCAAAGAGAACGTTCAGAGCAGATGCCACTCTATTTATAATGACACGTGAAGCAAAATGCGTCTAATGGTGCATTTTTTTCTGGCACTAAGGTAAACTGCACGACAGCATACTGTACTTGTCTTTCTTATAAACATAAGAAAGAAAAAGAAACGAAGTAAAATGCGGAGCAAGTCTTTATGTAGTAAACATAGTCTTCAGTTCTAAGACCACGAGTTCTTGCTCTTCAGACTCTGTATTCACTATGTTTTTTGTGTGTCTTTTAAATATCGAATAACCCTGATAGACTTTACGCCAGCTTGGCCTAATGAACCTAATTAAGCTTAGTATGTTCACGAACAATGCTTCTAGGCAAGTAGACGGTTAATTATTTATTTATTTGTTTATTCATACATACAGTCACTGATTTATTTATTAATTTTTTGTGTAATTAGTTCACCGATATCCCAGAGAGAATTACAGGGGATTTCGTCACGCCGGTGTAAGTGACATGAAAACTGATGGCAGCAAGGAATGAAGTGCATGTAATAGTAAAGCAACTGCTTAATTGCAGCTTTCACAGACGTGCTGCTGTGTGTGGGAGAAATGAATTCTGGAAAGGTTCCGAAGATTTACAGCCAAAGCTTACGTAATATTCACGGTAATAGATGGCTGGTAACCGATTACAGCCATTTATGTCAACGTTATCTTGCCTCTGATCAATTCAGATATACGAATCGGGTACTATTGCTAGCATACCCACTTTACAATAGAAGCTCAGGGTCAATTGTAGTGACTCGTTTTAACTTTGCTAGTAGACTGCACGTTGACTTATTGGTAAACGAAGTGTAAGCAGTACACCATGTACTGTGCAATGTAACCTCTATTTTACGTGATGACGCTCGATATTTTGAACGGGTACCAAGGTGACTTCCATCACGCCTGCTTTAGAAATTAAATCGTAGATCTTTAGTATAGGTGGATAGGATGGCACAGTTTAAACCTCAAAATGTTTGTCTCAACTCTTTGGATTGCTTGAAAAAACGGTGCTCGTGTTGTATACTTTCTTGGGTCTTCATTTCTTGCGCTGGAAAGCATGTCAATTTGTCAGTTTAGGTTAGTACATGAGGCATTTTACGACAATATGATTTCGCAATCTTGCATGTCTTTAAAGTAAAATGAAGCTTCTTTCTTCCCCCATCCTAAGTACAGGGTAGCAAACCGGAGTCATTCTGTCTTGCTTATATCTCTATTTATTTCTTCTTTAATTTTACCCAATACAAATTACGCGATAATACATAAAGTTAATGTTACATGTTTATTATACCCACATTGCTTTCATGGCTTCCAGCAGAGCTTACTAACAGGAAAAAAGTTAACTAAACAAAATAGATCATTACCATAAACTTGAATGCCGATTCAAAACTATTTTATTTTTTTAATCATGGCAAAATTGTTACAAATATCTTCGGGGGACACGACTAAAAGTTAAATGAACGCCTGACTAGGTGGTGCCACCCTGGCGGCAAAAGTGAGTAGTACCTAGGAACCTAGAGCAAGAAAAAAAATAATCATAGATTTTTGGTGTTTTGGTACAAGGTGCACGAAGAACTGAAACTTTACAGGACATTAGCGTTCGCGGTATATTCATAAATGTTATAAGTCTTTCCTTTGAAAGAGCTCACAAGACTCCTTGGTCATCAAACGTCTAACATTGTCACCGATCCTACGCAACGTTATTAGCTTTGAAGACGTCGATTACATCCGCTTTGCTTTGATCTCCCCCAAAATGCTGATTTTCGTTCGTCGTAGTATGGTAAATATACCAAACGCCAACGCATTTCATCAAGCAGCTTTAAAGTCCATATTGAAAGGGATAGAGGGCTTTTTTAAAATGACTGTGCAGACAGAACCCTGCAGTTTTACCGCATGAAAAATTTTAAACGGAGTCACTGGAGCGAAACCCTCTTTAAAAGGACAGTGTTTCGTGCTGTTCTTTTTGGAGCGTATACCAGAGCATAGATGCTAGAAATCGAAGTCGTGGCAAACTTCTCCTCAGATCAGTGAGCTAAACTAATTGGCGACGATGATTTTCGTGATATGAAGTAGACATTTTGTCGGTATTTCTTATACTAACATTGAACGCCCTGCGATAAATCTTGATTAGAGTTCTTAGTTGCTCCGAATGCGCAAAGTTTGGATGTAGATGACTACGCACTGCTTAAGCGGCAAAAGAACGAGGAGATTAGTTTCGCCTGTTTATAAAGGAAGTGAATTGATGCCGATTGCAGTTAATTATTTTCTCGACGATGGCTCAGAAGAGCTTTTCTGGAATGAGGACTTGACGTGGGAGCCTTTGCAACAGCCGCGTCTTTACCAACCAGAGTTTTGTCTTGTCGGAATCACTAATTGAGAGCAAAAAATTATAATCTTGTCGATTACTGCAAGATCAAAAAATTTATGATAGTAAACTAAATAATACAGATGGTTTTTTCAAGTGAGCAAAAACCCTGGCCTTCTGCGTGACAAGCAGCTCTCATACCACAGAGCTATGGTATCGCTTCAAAATTTTGTAAATGTGATGCAGTGTGAAAAATCCAGTGCATGTAAAATTGCGTGGGAGATGCCCAGATTCCAACCCGCTAGGCGTGAGAAATTGTGAATTGCTGTGACTGGGTATTCTAAAACACCACACATCATAAAGTGTTCAGACATTTTTTAATCATCATCAGCTGCGGAAGGACACACAAAATTACCTCATTTTTTACCTACGAAGTTCCCACTACTTATGTATTGTAACATGCATTGTCTACCTTCTACTATAAAGTCTATTATTGATTTTTAGGGCGTCATAGATGACAGTCTCCGGTTTAATGTCGTGAGCTTGATGCTTCGCTTGAGTGCTTTCAGCTGCAAACAAAGCGAACGCGTCTTGACTGATTGAATGACTGGTTGCATTTCTATCATTTTGCAATACATACTACTAGTGTCAATGTATCATGCAGCCTTGATTTGCGGCCCCACCTAACTGCGATGGTCTGGTGGCCAAGATACTCGGCTGGTGACCCGCAGGTCCACTACGGCGTCCCTTATTATCATACGGTGGTTTTGGATGGTTAAACCCCACATAATTATCAATCAATATAGATTTTCCACTACATATTCTTAATATCTGTACCGATTGCGAATAGATGTCATTATACTACAAAAAATTGTTATGTGTTGAATTTGCCAGAATTGTACAAATTATAATGTATAGCAGTTATCACTTCACTCGAGTGCATTTGCCGTGCAATGAGGCTTCAATGATATGGAATGTTTTATTCAGTAAATAATATCTTGAGTATATAATATTCATGTAAAACTGAAGATTTGAATGGTATGCTTTTGCAGAGTGACCATCGAAACCATACGCAATATACCCTTTGGCATCAATAGCATAATTTTATGCATTGCATGAAGGAAAGCACCACGTTATATTTCAGTGGTTGGCAAGTCAATGTGGGATCATCGGTAATGAAAAGGCTGATCAAGCTGCCCGATCAGCCCATACAGACTACCACGACCTGTGAATACCTCTCTTTAGGACGAACGCTGCTAGGAAACTCCACATACTTGCTCGCCAATGCTCCATAGCACTTTCAAATGAGCCTTTTTAGGGCAATGATCTATAAGGCGTGTGTTTGTCTATTCCTTATATGTATATGTATTCATGTACGCGACTGCCTATATGGCAACCACCTGCGCCAGCTGTCCATATTTTGTCCTTGCAAACATCCCACTATGCCCCATCACCGATCCACCCTTTCACCGACCATGAAGCCGTTATAATGAGGGGGAACGGATACGACGTATAGCTACCACTTATGAAATGTAGATAAATATATACAGTATTTGTAAATATAAGCCTCCAGCGCTTTGCCCCACTCATCATCATTCACACTGCGGATGTGCTGCAATTTTTTAAGCATGCAGATTACACTCATTTGATGCAACATTGAGCTTACGTCTTCGAACAAAACTTCGATGAGGTGAGGGTACTGCTCTGTGCAGACTACAGTTGGGCGTGGCGTTCACTCGTGCGCGCGCATTCCGCATAGGGATGGCCAACGTGGGCGCCTGTTCTCAATGCAGAGGTGAAGAGACAATTCGACACGTCCTCTGTGACTGCCAGGAATATACCATACATAGACAATACCTTTGTAATACACTCCACAAGATATGACCAGCCGCTGTCAGAGGAAAGTATACTGCGCCATCGTCTAGACTCATAATCACAAAAGAAGGCCATGCAAGTGCTATTGAGCTTCTTGCGAACTACTGGCCTGTCGGAATGGCTCTGAGTGGATTGATTTCGTGTGTGCGTGTGTGTTCGTGTTTTGATTTTGTATTTTTTGGCTCTTTCTCTTTCTTTTAACCCCCTATTTCCCAACGCCAGTGTAGGGTAGCATACGGGATACTAGCATTTGGTTAACCTTCACGCCTTCCTTTTTTATCGTTTTTTTCTCTCTCTCTTCTCTAATAACCGCATATTGAAAATCTCGAGCACATTCTGCTTGAAATTATTTTTGCACATTTGATAGTTTCACCACACAACGTACCCATCGGGGCCCCACCACTGGTAGTCATTCCGTCGTCATGAACAGCATCATGGCCATCGGTTGTCGGTGCTTTTCCTTATGTTAGCCACACAGGTCCATCGTTAATTTTCTTTTAATATAAACTGGTTACCAGAACCCTTGTTCATTCTCTGACATATGTGTTGTCTTCCTAGCTTTCAACGGTAAAGTTATGGTATGTTCCGTACCATCGCACGCTGCCTAGTGCCTAACTTTATCGCAGGTACTCTTATTATCCTTCAAGTTTTTATCTATCTGTCAGCACTTGTAGAGCAGCCATCAATGGGTCTAAAACTGAAAATCAGATCTGTCTAGGTCGGTTCTTTTTTTATGGAAGTGCTGAGTAGTTGATAACTTAAGTGGTAGCGAACAAAATATTGCACTTGTGCCTTTTAATGGCTTGAGGTAGAGAGGATGACGTTGTGGTGTGACAAAAAGTGTTGCTGTGGTAACGCTATCCAAAGTGTTCGATGAGACGTTGCTGAGTAGTCGTCAGCGCAGTCGGACGAACGTGTTTTGAGAAATCTTTCTTTTTTAAAGACAATAGCCTTTCTTGGTGACGTTCGACGAAAAAATTTTGGTCTGTTTGTCTGTTTTTCTGTACATATGTCTGTTTGACCGTCCTAACAATACCCCAAACGGCACGAAACGGCCAACCCAGTTCGCCGCATCCACCAATATTGCTCAAGGTTCACGCGTTGATAGTTGTGCGAGTGTCAATTAAAAACCAATTAATGCGCATATCTGAAGCTCCACAACAACGCTTTGATGTTTTCTATGTCAGTCTTAATACTAGAAGAGGCACACACAAGTAACACTAAGGAATATAGCGTTTAATCGCGCTGCCCTTACAGTGCAACGCGATGCTCAAAAAAGTGTTTCCAACGCTTTGCTACGACGTCACGGTGGTGGCACCTGCCCATCGCTTTGCATTCTACACCTTATCACCTCCGAGACTGGCGCGCATCTTTCTCCGCGGGCTGCACGCCTTCATTTTCGAAGATGACTGCCTGATGGCACTTGTGTCTAACGTGCCTAGATGCGCTCGTTTGCCTCCACCACACGCTCGAGGCATTCTAACGCAGCGCCTGCAAAATACCATTCACTGATTTTCTTGCGCAGAACATCAAATAATCGTTTTGTTCACTCTCTCTGAACACAAGACTATCGTCTTTCGACGACATTTAGAGTGTAACATGTAGATTCGGGCCAATTTTTTGTTGTTTTGTATTCCGAATAGCCTAACTATTCCAAGAAGTAACTAACCATGTTCTATTATTTGACTCTCCTATCTATCAGTAGTACATTTTAGGACTTGCGCTTCCAGCTGTCAGATGAAATAATACAAAGTGAGGTGGAAGAGTGGTCCCCACGTCGCCTTCACTGACGCCTCAAGTTGCTTTTTTAGACGAAACATGTGAAAAAAGTGCCAACAGTGCAGGCATTGTTGGCTTTTTTTATGATTGAAGTAACGTAACAATACATTCATTTTTATAGCTTTATAGGTTCCAGTTGTGAAGTATTCAATAAATACATCGAATGTGCACTATAGCGTTCGCCTACGTCTAAGTGCAGGCACGGCTGATAGAAATGCTTCGTTGCTTTTACGAACATATGCTGAAACTAATAGTATTTGTGCGGAGTGTATATAAAAAGGAAGCAAAAAAGTTCGCTCTACGGTCCAGTAAAAGATGCTGCTGTCAACACGTCAGGAAGTTTGACTAGATAATTGTGTTTTTTTCCTCCATCCCGTGTGTTTTAATCCTCTATAAATTTACCAAGTTCAATCATATTTATGATTGACCGTATGGCCACTCGACAATATAGAAAGTGTCATCAAATTTTTTTCTGCGGTCATATTCATTCCTCAGCAGCAGAGAGTCATTTTGTAATCCCCATTGATAGTTATTTGTATCGCCTGTCTTAGTAAAAGAACCAGTGCCGTAGGGAGCGGTAGAGATTTTGATTCGCAGTGAACTTCTCTTATTTCTTGTGCGTATACATGCGCACACACAAACGCATGCACGGCCATATACAAAGTAGGTTGACCTATCATCAACCTCGTCAAAAGTATTCCTGAAATAAACCTTGATTTTACGCTGTTTACTGTGATTGCTGTATCGTAATCAGTAGCGCCAGGTAGTAAGACATTCTGGCCTGAAATAGTGTTTCTTGGAACGCATTTTAGGATATAGCCTCTACAGTTTTCTTAACTTTGTTTCTCGGTGCGGAAGCTGCAGTTCATTTATTCATTTTTCATAACTGTCGGCAAGGAGTTGGTAATAGCATATGGGCATCAGGTATATATCTGTTCTGTCTGACAATAAAATCACAAATTTGAAAACCGAATCTTCCTGAAACAAAGCACAGAAGGACGATCTGTCACAAGTATTAGCACAATAACCATTACGGCATGCCTAAAATCTCGTTATATTGAAATTCTCGGGAGAGGGAAAATGTAGGAAATATCTGAATCACCCGAATCGCTAATTATGAAAAGTATCACAAAACAACCAAATGTCGATTACATCAATGCATCGTCATTTTGTTAATGAATACGTTATTTCAGTGCCTATTTCGTGTAACAGGAATATGAAAGCCATGATTTCGTCATTCGCGACTTCGTTCGAAGTGTGACGGGCGCACACTGTACACTGTAAGCAAAAGTTAGCCGAGATGGGAGTTTCTCCAGCAAATGAGTCCGCAAAACTCCCCTGCCCCAATTATTTACTCCCTGGTAGGGAGTGAACTCGGCACATGTCGTCGTAAAACGCCCCTGCTTATTCACAGAGTTTATGAACGACATGACCTTGTTAAACTCCCCAGGGAGTTTCAGGTCACGTGGTTACAAACGGAAGCTTTAAAAACTAAAATGGAAGCTTTAAAACTAAAAATGGGAGCTCTAAAAAACCCTATGGGAGCTTTAAAAACTCTCTTTGGGCGTGACGTGTGCGTGTGTGCGTGCGTGCGTGTGTGTGTGTGTGTGTGTGTGTGTGTGTGTGTGTGTGTGTGTGTGTGTGTGTGTGTGTGTGTGTGTGTGTGTGTGTACGGGCTTATGTTTGCACGTCGGTGTGAAACACATGTGCTTTGTGTGGCTAACCGTGTGAACACCTGTCAACAGGCAACAAAATTATAAGTCCAGTGAAGGATAGCAACGACCGGTTGGTATTTACTGCGAACATTTCAATATATTTCGCACCGTTAAACCACGCTGCACATCGGTCCGATTCCTCAACGAAACGCCGTGAATGCCGCGCTTCAAAGGGCCGAGTAACAAAAAACTTCGAAGAATAAATTATTGGTAGCAAAAGTAAGCTGTTACTATTGTCAGCAGCTGCTCCTGGAGTTTCACCGTCAAAAACTTTGAAGCGGTCTGAAGTAGGCTTCGCTCGACTACAGCAGGCTGGCCGGCAACCGGTCTGTGAGTTGCGCCGGTGACGCGCTCGCCCCATCTCCGCCGATAGTGGCTTCTCGGAGTGTCACCAGTATTTCACCGGCTGTAACATCTAAGTGGTAAGAAGGCCTCGCTGTGCCGTCGGTATCCAGCCGGCATCGTATCGAGTCGCACTGCGCGCCGGCCACCGCGGCAAGCGCTACGAGCTAGCACCGACCACCGGCGAGGCAAAGAATGTGTTTCACAAAAAATGAAGGCTGCTGGGATGTATAACAGTCTTCTGCGCCTTGCGACCGCAGCTGTCAATGACTAACTACAAGGCGAGCGCCGAACGAGACGGAGTACGATCGTCAGCGATTGCAATGTAAAACTTCGAAGCGGTTCGAAGTAGGCTTCGCTCGACCATGGCAGGCTGGTCAGACCCGGCGTGAGAGTTGCGCCGGCGACGCGCTCACCCCGTCTCCGCCGATGGTGCGTTTTCGGAGTGTCACCGGTATTTCACCGGCTGCAACATCTAAGCGGTAGGAAAGCCTCGCTATGGCGACGGTATCAAGCCGGCATCGTATCGAGCTCGCACTGCGCACCGGCCGCCGT
Source organism: Rhipicephalus microplus (assembly GCF_043290135.1). Lineage (NCBI taxonomy): Eukaryota > Metazoa > Arthropoda > Arachnida > Ixodida > Ixodidae > Rhipicephalus > Rhipicephalus microplus. Next base: position 118,890,906 of record NC_134704.1, read on the forward strand.
GGCGAGCTCTGCGAGCAATGCGTGCGAGCAATGCATGCGAGCAACGGGAACAGAGACTGCGAACCGTCTCATTCGTTTAAGTCTATCGCTCCGTAGCTTAAACTGCGTGGATAGCGGACACCTATTTCTGTGCATGGGAAAAACAACGAGGCGTAGACTGCACATCAGCAAGCATTTTGTGATCACCAGCTCTCATTCATCGAATCACCGTGCCGTACTCGTGAGTGAGGCCTAGTCGTCGAACGCGGTAGCGGCGGTCTACCTCGGTTCATCGCTGGAGCTGCTAAATGTGCCTCGTTATTGTGTTAATTCAAGGCTACGCGCACTTTGTGTATGATTCAGTGCATTTTACGGGTCCACAAAGAGTACCGCTATAGCAAATTCAGCCCTTACGACAGAGCATAAACTGATAAAACTTTTCTGCTATAATAGAAAAATATTGAATATTAGGCAGGCTTAGGATAAAAGGCATGTGTACTGAAGAGCTTACATCAGACCACCGCAAGTTCATACTTACGCTGTGCGTAATTATTTCTTAATTATTAGCGAAAAAAGGCTTTCACCAGGGCTACATGGGAGGTAAGAATGTGGTGCCTATACATATCCGGTGACTATATGGTAGGCGTGTACTGCGTGTGGCAAGCTATGGTGAGTGCGAGTGTTGTGAAATTATGTGAGCGTTGTGGTAATATTTGTGTACTGTAAGCCTTGTGCGCATTAAATGTAATGTAGTTAAAGGTACACTTGCGCATGGTACGGCTGCTGACGTATTTTTTTTCTCGGTCGATGCAAAAAATTCACTCCCATACTGACCTGAAAAAGTTTCCCAATGGATGTAAATAAAAACCCCCCTGGCACCATGCAAAAACTCCCTACTGATGGGGAGTAAATTTTTACTCTCTCCAGACGGTGTTTATAAAAATCCCATCGGGGCGTGCGCTAGAGGACAAGGTCATTTACTCCCATCTCGGCTTATTTCTATTTACAATGTAAGATAACCACTGCTCGAAAAAACCATTCTTTGATTTTAAAGGTGCTTTTAGCCAATCTCTTATCACGTACCGCCACTAGCAACGCCAGCAAGTGCACATGAAGATAATTCTTTCGACATAAAATTGGGCGCCAAGTGATCCTTCGTTCATCCAGACGTAGCATGCGAGCATTACGTCAGCCCGCGGACAGTAGCTGACGCTGATCTTCAACAGCTTCCGCCATGTCTGACTTTCGTGCTATAGGGCGCACATTCCTTCATTTGAAGTTATGCTAGTGAGGGTCTCAGGAAATGATTATTGAAGCGCCTGCGCACTTATGAAGCAACGCGTGCATTTTACGTTCAGGGTCTAAACGACATTTGTGAGCGCCACATGACAGTGAACGTTCCATTTTTTTTCCTGAAATGCTACATGCTTAAATAGTACAATGATGCTGACGTGTCGTACTGGTCATCTTACGCTGTTGATTTATTTATCCTCATCCTAGAAGTGGTACATGTACCATTCTACCTCTGCCTCGTCGTTTTATAGCTTTCCTAAAATGAGCCAGAGCCTTGTTGGTTGTCATCAGTCATCATACTTATCATGACTCATTGCCGCAGCATCGTTAGCTGTTTAGCGACATGTGCAATATATTATAGATGGCTGTATGCGGTACTTATCTATAAGTCTGAGGCCATTGTCTCGTAAACAGCTTTTCTTTTTATTAAGCTTTAAAATTTTGCGCAGCACTGAAAAAAATTATTATTATACTCTTCGGATTACCATGTCAGATAACAACAGCGCGGCGGAAGGCTCGTGTAAATGCCAGCGCCGAAGATATTGCCCTTGCAAGTTTCTTTGTGCTCACTGCGAAAAATTCTTTGCTGCTGAAAAATCTCTCTTTAATTGGCATTTAGTATGTGCCGTATATTGTGCATCGCCTACGAAAACATTAGTTTTCCTCGACTAAAACTTTTTAACGCAGACACTGTTGTCTTTTTTATTATTGTAGTTGCAGCGAAGATGCACGCACCTGGCGTTTTTCTCTTAACCAAAGCTGGTTTTGCATTTGCGTAGTCTGCTTGGTTGATAAGAAAAATAAAGATACTGAAGCAAAGAATTTTCTATGGTTGAGTCTGACTGAGCTCCGGATATTTTTTTAACCCAGGCTACACTTGCCGGACATCTTGTTGATGCGTGATCCTGAGGATGAGGATTTTTTTCTTCTGATATTGCAGATACTAATTGCGGCTTGATATTCGTTGGAAGTAAAATTACGATTTATGCCTCGCACTTAATAGTTTTTTCGTACTGCTGTCGATCGCACTATTCAATGCTTCACATTCCACCTGTCCTGCAGTACGATGAATGCCGGAAGATTGCGGCTTAGAAATACAGCTTTAAGAGCAGAATAAAGTCAGTTGATATTGCACTTTCACTGCTGACATAAAAAAGGCCGTAATCATTGTTAACGGTGGTGAAGATTTAGTGGAGTTATTTGCAAAATGTTATCGCGGGTATTGTCTGTCGGGTTCTGTCTTTATTTCTTGTAAGGGGAGAGGGTGTGCACACTGCTGGCGAGAATGCTTATATTAATTTGACACAGCATTCTTTGTATTTCTTATTTTTCTCCCATCATATTTGTTCTGCAATTCACTTTATTCTTCCTTTATTCACTACCGTAGGTTTGTTTCTGCACTGCGTTATCATTTTATGTGCTATATGGGCTGCCGTAGTTTTGTTTAGTTCTTCACTTAAAGAGAGGAGCACTGTGGTGTTTGCATAAACCACCAAAACACTAAGTTGCACAAGCGCTAGACCCGGCATATTCTCTAAATGACAGCCTGGGTGGACATTTATAAGGACATGGTCGACTGAGTACTTACGGCTGAGAAAAATTTTTTTGTATAATTTTAGGTTGTTTTCATAGATTACTGTTTTTGTGTGTTTGCGTGAGTCAGAAGCGTTTATTCATTCGCGATAGCAAGAGCGAGACTTCCTCTAATGTGTCAATGTAACAGGAACACATAGTAGCCTTCACGCATGACTGCTTCTTTCGCAATCAAAAGCAGATTCAGGAAATGGGTGCACGCAGCGCTGTTGGCATCTATTTTATGTAATGTATGTCACAAGGGTTCTTCTATGGCACTAGTGGTCTTCCGAGAGCGCCTAATGATGGAGTGGACAAGCTGATATTCATGTATGTATGTATGTATGTATGTATGTATGTATGTATGTATGTATGTATGTATGTATGTATGTATGTATGTATGTATGTATGTATGTATGTATGTATGTATGTATGTATGTATGTATGTATGTATGTATGTATGTATGTATGTATGTATGTATGTATGTATGTATAAGGTATGTGTATGTATGAATGTCACGACGATGCCAATACAGCTACCACAACCATGCGTCCTGCATACTAAGGGATGTGCAGTATCCGGAATAAAAGAAATGCGACCAAATATGATTTTTCAGATGAAACCTAGAGGCGTCATGCAGAAACACGTGTTGATACTGCTGAATGTAGTGACGGTAACTTTTAAATGATAGATAAAAAAAAAGATAAAGCCATTGGATGCAGCTTAGAAAGCAGATTGCAGTGATGCATAGCATAGAACAGCGTACGCATGTTCAGTGCCACTTCAAAAGTGGTTTGGGTTTATTTCAACCAAAGGTGTCAAAACATTGAAAGAACAGGGTTCATCAATAGGTGCTCATAGCCAACAACACCTAACGAAAATTTTCTGGCTACTGAACCCATGGCGGAATACATAGAACCGACGAATCACTATAATTAAAGCTACCCGACATACAGCGCACGTTGTCACTCGTGTTCCATCCGCCGCGTGTGTTTTGCGCTGTATTATTCCAGAATTATGTGCGAACAAGCCCGACTCATCCGCTTACCCAACTTTCCTCGAGGCTGAAACACACTTTTATAATATCTTTTAGTCAGAAGACGAATTCATAGCTCTCAAGAAGTTTTAACAGGCTAAGAGCTTTCACAATTATGTTAAGTATAAAAACGAAAAGGTTCGTGCTCCGAGTATGAATGTACTATAAGCACACCCTACTTTTTTCAACTTGAGATCTGTTAACACACTCTATAGCAGTGACCCCGGGATCACCAGTAACGTCACCATGGCTACATATTTGATGCTCTGTGGAGATATTAGACAGCATGCACAATCTGCTAAATCTTTCACTGAGCGGATGGGTGCTAAGGACTAAACAGAGCGTGATCGGCTCATAACACGGTCTTGCGAAGGCGAACTTCGCTTCCAGCACTGGTGTGCAGAGTATTGTGATGACTAAGTAGATTCCAGTTTCTGCCAGTGGATGTGTCTGATGTACTCCCTAAAGCCACCCAGTCACGCATATATGTGTGGCTAGCAACGCAGTATCAGAACAGCTCATCTGCATCACGCTTACCTGACCTGACCCATTCGTGCTTGAGGCTCTAGATGAATTATCCTGGCATGCCCTAGCGTTAGCATCATGAAGGGGTTCTTCAATCTTCTGCCAGTATATTGCGTACCTTAAAATGTCCCGCCTTATTGCTTAGAATTATGTAATGTAGACATTCCAAGCTTCTCAATGAGACTGTAAAGGCTACTCATTTCAGCTCGAAAGGATGGCGAAGTTCAAAACACGTCGGCGCATTGCAATTCCTAGTGTACGGCGTGTACATGCAAAGATTGCAGCGACAGGAACACTCAAGAGTGCCAGGCTAAGCACTCACTCACGCGAAAAACACACACAGACACTAGACACACACACTCAAACACACAAACACACACACACACACGCACACACACACACACACACACAAACACACACACACGCACGCACGCACGCCTGTGCACACTGGTAAATTCCACCCGCCATTATTATGCTCTGCATTTAGTTGTAGATATTTAAATATTTGTTTACGCTAATAGAAGCTGAAAGGAGCAGATGTATCTGTGTTGTCCTAAATATATCTGAGAAATAAATGCATACTAGGACGTATAAAGTGTCATATAAAGAAGTAGAGGTTCCTTATACACTGATTATAGGTTGTTGCTTAAATAGTAATGGGCTATTAATAATTAGGTTTTAACTACTCGAAACACCCACACGTAGGTTAAATGCTGGCTATATCCAGGAAACCATAATAACAATGTTCGGTTTCCTGGCTATACCTAGCACTATCGAGCAGGGGTTCCTTCTATGGCCAATACAAGTACATATCATGTACTCGTATTGCATTCAGCATCATTTTTATTCGTTCGCTTCTTTGTTGCAGCTTTCTGGAACTTCCAGAGTTAACTTCCACCTACATTGTGTAATATGACAAGCTGTTATAATTATTCCTTTCAATGTTAATGTTAATTGAGGGTGCCACTGCAGTCACGCGACTTTCTGACCCTCGTCTCCGTACTTTCACCAGCGACCTTTGTATTGTCAATGAATAAAGGGAAGAAACGAACTCAAACTCACGCGGGACCTCACTAAGTGTGCACGTTCTAATATTAAATACAAAGCATTTCTTAGCGAACTTCGGCGACTTTCACCGTATCTATCTATCTATCTATCTATCTATCTATCTATCTATCTATCTATCTATCTATCTATCTAGCCGCCCACAACTTTTAGCTTTCCTGGCCGTTCCGACAACGGTATTGATACCAAACTTGGTATGGCATACCATGACTGTATGAAGAATATATTTGACTAGTCATAACATGAAAATAATCACATGTATGTCATGAATGTCATGATTTACATTTCATGGTCCTGCAGTTCTTGCGGCGGTTTTGTTCACATGTCATTGTCAAATCTGGTGTGGTATGACATGATTGCATGGCTAGAAAAAACTAAGAAATCATGACATGCGCGTCATGTAACAACATAACTACATGCCACGCTCATGATGTGCTCGCGGCCGTTTTGCTAGCTCCACATATACCAAATTGGGTATTACAGTACGTAAATAGATGACGAACGTATGTGACTGATACAAACATGATAATTATGAGATGCGTGTCATGTAACAACATAACTACATGCTACGCTCATGATGCGCTCGTGGCCGTTTCGCTAGCTGGACATGTACCAAACTCAGTATTACGCAACGTGAACGGACCAGACATGTAAATGACACATTCACACATGATAATCGGGACATGCGTGTCATGTAACAACATGTGTACATGCCACATTGATGATGCGCTCGCGGCCGTTTCGCTAGCTTCACATAGGCCAAATTTGGTATTACGTGATGCCAATGGATGACGAAAGTATGTTACTGGTGCAAACATGATAATCATGAAATGTGTGTCATGTGACAACATGAATACATCCCACAATCAAGGCACCAATACAGTTCGACTTGACGTGGTGCACGTGCTCGCAGGCGTTCATTTCGCCACGTCACGCCGGCGTTACCACGCCAGGCGCCGGTCCTACCATATACTCGCAGGCGCGTGCCGCGCTGTGTTGCTTTGACGTGTGTGCGTTTCAACGCGTCCGGCGTCCCTCCGCCAATGAATGAGGGAGACGCAGTGTTGTCTGGGTAACACATCAACGCGAAATGCAGCATGTCGCATTTCGCGCCGGTTGCCGTCGGGCCGCTCCGATGGACGCTGGTCCCACCTAGCGTCAGGCTGGAGAGTGCTCGCGTTTTGCTAACGTAGCGTCGCTGTGCCTAGCATGCGCGCGCATCAATGCTACATTGCAGTATATTGGGTACTTCATGATGCGCTCACGGTCGTTTTGTTTTGTTATACCAAGGTTGGTGTTACGTGACGTCAATGGATGACGAAATATATGACTGGTGCAAGCATGATAATCCTGACAAGCGTGTCATGTAAGAACATGACAACATACCACGCTCATAGCGTGCTCACAGCCGTTTCGCTAGGTTCACATATGCTGAATTTGGTATCACGTAACGTGAACAGATGACGAAGCTAAAGGAAACATGCTAACATGAAAATCATGACACGGGAGTCATGTGTCATGATTTTCATATACCTCTACCATCATATACCTCTACCTCGTAACGTTGGACTCATTTTTAAGTGACATGTCAACATTTCTCATTCGTGCTTCGCATATCAATAACTTCTGCTGAACGTGGGATCTGCCAATTTTCGCAGCTGCTTGTTTCACTTTTTGTTTGTAGAATGATTCTTTCTACAAGCTCCGAAGCAGTGTTAAGTTCGGTTCACACCAGTGTATTTAGTATCTGTGGCACGACCAAATGTGACTGGCGGCCTAAAAACAAATGGTATTGTAGTAGCACAGATGATTATGCTAGTTGTTATTGCTTCACATTTTCGGTGAAGGAGAGTTTGCACAGACACGGACACTATAACGAGAAATTGCACACAATTTAAGCGCCACTAGCAAGTACAATTTATAAGAAAAAAGGTAGGTATATATGTATCACTTTTGTCACTTGACCTGGCAGAGAAAACATAAAAAAATACCAATGGGTCTATAAAATTGGTGCCTGATATTACACCCACAGTGTGCTGATGAGCTACGCAAATTATTTTTCTGTTAGCGTGATGTAGGTAGCGCTGGCGAATTTTTTTCCACTTCTATTGTGAAACGCCTCTATCACCTCTCTGGTGGTCCTATCTGGATGTTTGAAAGAACAATGGCATCGCGAAAAGAAAAGGGCTTGCAACCGCACGAGCTACAATAGCTGCGCTAGTGGGAACTATCTTTTGTGTCCAATGGTCTCCGGTGTTCTAGCAACCTGGTGTAACACATATTCTCGTTTGGCATATGTAGATGTGATCGCAAGACAATGGTACGAAACATGCAGCCCCTATTACACACTTTACATAAAAATGCCTATGAGTTGACCCCGCCCCTAATGCTGGACAAACGTGTCTTAAACGCGCTGTCCTTAGGCGGTGCCAAGGAGTAAGATATAAACAATTTAGCATCTTATACCATGGGTAGTGCCGAGTCACGCGCACAAATGCCTAAACTTGTTCTAGACACACCGCATTGAAACCATGGCAAGTTAAGGTAAAGGCTAGATACTATTCTGAAAACGCGAAAGAATAACACATTATTCGATTTCTCTAATGGCAAGACCAGTGGGTCGATCTACTGTCGCGGCGGAAGGAAACGACACGGACGGGCATTATGATATTTCGCGTTGCCACTGCACCTTTTCATGTACGCGAGTGCGCAGCGGCAGCGTGTTCTCTGGGTATCGCGGGTGGCGCAGGAGTCACTCAGTGCGTGTGCGTGAGTATTGGCCTCGAGGACATACCGTGGCGCCACCTACGTGATGACATCACTCACATAGCACCGGCAGGCGCGTGGTCGCCGCCACGGATAACGCTTGATGCCGAACAACGCTGCATGACTAAGAAATACACTCGCATTCAAAAATTTTTAGTCTGAGTTTTCAACAAAAGGTCTTCAACTCGGAACAACTCAGCCGGCGGGAAGACGCGCCAAAAGCTGGCAAGATGGCTGACTCATAATCAACAGCAACTAGCCGGAGCGCACTCTGCCCCAGACCATCTTCAATTCTAGCGGGCAAGCATTGCTAGCGCTTGCCGTACCTAGTGGCCAAGTGGCAATATTCACTGGTTAAAAAACAAAAAAACTGTATGGTCATTGCTACGATGCTATGAAAGTACAAAGGAAAAGTCAGGGCAAACCAGGAGAAAATACGCGCCTACACACACACAAAAAAACAACAAGGTTCATTCGCAGTCGCACTACAGCGTGAAGTACAACTTCCGTCGCACTACGTGCACAATATCCGAGGGGTGCCTTCGGCACCCTGGCTAGAAGGCCCCATCAAGGACTACCTCGTAGTTCACATCGCTCATGCGTCAAAACACTTTGTACGGTCCGAAGTAGCGACTGAGCAGTCTTTCTGACAATTCTTGGCATCATACCAGAGTCCACACACAAACTTGATCGCCTGGATGGTAGTCAACTTGCCGATGGCGAGCGTTGTAGTGGCATGCGTCTGTACTTTGCTGGTGCGTAATGTGTAGGTGTGCTAACTATCGTGCTTCTTCGGCGTATTGGTTAAGCTGCACAGCGTCAGGTGTTATTAAAGCGTCGCAATTGTGTCGGAGCATCGCATCCAGCATGGTATGGACCTCATAATCATACACAAGATGGAAAGGCATGAATCACGTAGTTTTCTGAACTGCAGTATCGTACGCGAAAGGGACGTACGGTTGCACATGGTCCCAGGTCTTATGCTGGACATCTAGGTGCATGGATAACATGTCAACGATAGTTTTGTTGAGTCGCTCTGTCGAGCCGTTGCTGTGCGGATGATATGCCGTGGTCTTGTGATGGCTCGTGTTGCTGAGCTTGAATGCGTCAAGAATGAGCTGGGCTGTGAATGCTGTTCCTCTGTTTATGATTGCGCACGATGGGACACCTTGTAGAAGAACGATCTAGTCCATAAAAAACTGGGCAACATCAGAAGCCGTAGCACGTTTTTGTGCCTTTGTTTTGTGTACTTTTTCGAATAGTCTGTGGCTACTACGATCCACTTGTTGCCGGAAAATGACAGCGGAAAGGGCCCCGGTGAATTTAATACTATTTGATTGATTTGTGCGGTTTAACGTCCCAAAGATCTAATACTATTTGATCGAATGGCACTTAGATGGTTTGATGGGCTGAAGCCGCGCGCACTTCAGTGGCGGGGATTTGCAGCGTTAACATTCCCGGCAGTTTTTTAACCTATCGCTGAACGAATGCAGAAAGCTTAGGCCAGTAGTACGCTTGTCTAACTTCAGCAACAGTTTGAAAGGAACCTAAGGAACCAGATGTGGGCTCATCAGGGCAGGCGAGAAGAATGTCGTCATGCATGTCAGTTGGCAGCATGACTAGAAGACAGGTTCTGTCATAGCGTAAGAATTGGGCCCCATCTCGCAGGCAGAACGACGATAGACTTCGCGAAATACACCGAGGTTTGGAAGAGTTGTGTCCTGAGGTTTGGAAGAGTTGTGGAAGGTTTTGAATACCGGCACAGATTTTGTCGTCCGCGCACTGTCGTGTAGTCAGATCTGTTGTAGTAAGAGCCCCAAGGAAACCACCGTCACCTTCGGTGTCGTGGCCACAAACTTGGACAGGTGCACAGGACACTGAATCAGCATCTTCATGCTTATGACCAAATTTGTAAGCAATCATGAAATTAAATTACTGCATCGTGCCAGTCGCCCGCACTGGTTCCGTTCTGCTCGATGCTCGATCACTACCTTGAAGTGGTGTCCATTAATGTAAGGCCGAAATTTCATCGTGGCTCATACAACAGTGAGGCAATCTTTCTCTGACGTGGAGTAGTTGACCTCGGCGCGGGAAAGATTGCTACTAGCGTACGCAATCACTCGCTCAGTGCCCTCTTGTTATTGGACGAGGACAGAACCAAAGCTAACGTTTCTGGCAGCAGTATGAATCACAATATCACCATCTTAGTCAAAGTGAGCGAAGACTGGGGGGTGTCTGCAAACGCTCTTGTAGTTTAGAAAAGGCTGTGTCGTGTTCTTCCCAGAGGAATGGCATGTATTCACACTTGAGTCGAGTGAGTGGTTCATCAATCCTAGAAAAATTCACTGTAAAGTGACGATAGTAAGCGCAGAGCCCCAGAAAGCGACGTACTGTCTTCTTATTACGTGGAGCAGAAAACATGGCCACGGTGGTGCTTTTACCAGGGTCCAGTCTAACACCATCCACACTGACAAAATGGCCGAGAAACTGAAGTTTTTTGTAACTGAAGTGGCATTTTTCTGCTTTCAGCGTCAGGTTAGCTGAGCGGATCACTTCCAGCACAGTATTCAGACGCTACAGGGGCTTCTCAAAGGTTACAGGGAACACGACATCATTGTCTGGATAAAGTAGACACGTATCTGCCAGTAGCATGTTTACAAGTCTATCGACAAAAAATATTTGACCCGACGCAGTCTGTCGAGGGAATCATCTATGCGGGGCAACGGATGGACGCGTTTTTCAGACGCTCTGTTGAGTTTTTTGTAGTCTATGCAGAAGCAAAATGATCAATCTTTTTTTTACGAGAACGACCAGAGATGACCAGGCCCTCTTGGAAGGCTGGGTAATGTCATGCTGCAGCATCTCTCCGACTTGAACCTTTATCACCACGCGTTACTTTGCCGAAACATGATGAGTGTGTTGTTTTATGGGCGAGGCATCGGTATACGTAATTATTCCATGTTTGGTGATCGGTGTCTGACGAACCTTCGATCTGGACCCGAAGCACTCTTGAAATTGATATAGCAGTTCACGTAGCTTGGTCTGTTGTTGTTTCGAGAGGGTTGATTTCACACCAACTTTGGCAAGTAACGAAGTCACGTCGCTTGGTCAACGCTTTCTCGTCAGCTGATGTAGATGCGAAACATTAGAAACGTCTGGGCCTGGGTAGGCGAAAGCAATGGTAGTGTGACGAAACAAGTGCCAGTACTCGTTACTGAAATTACTCTCAAGTATAGGGCAGAGGGTCCGTCATGAAGCGTGGCGAGGCTGCGTGCAGCGTGGACACCTAGTGCGAACAAAACTGCCAAGTTGTCCTCGGCGACAACCTCACCATCCCGTAACTTGTTGAACACCACATCAACTAGGACGCTGGAACGCGGAGGCGACGTGATGCTGTCGGCAGAAATGTGAAATGTGCTGTCACGGCTGTTGTCGAATTTTTCGGTAGATCCAGCTCTCAAAAACGTCCAGGTACGCTCCCGAAGATTGGTAATAGCACCGTTCCCCCGCAAAAAGTCGACTTCCAGAATTAAAGCTTGACAACAGTCATCATGTTCCGCTCATGATCGAATAGTCCGCACCTATGTCCAATAATGACCAAACGTCGTGGTTACTGTGGACTGCCACATGTATATTCCAAGAAAGTCTGTTTCCGGCTTTTGTCATTGTCACCGGTGAATCGCTTCGGGTCCGTGCTTGCGTTGGTGGGAGGCCTTGCGTGTTTCGAGTGTCATCGGCCTCACTCTTGAAGGTTGATGTCGTTACTTTTTCCGTCTAGGTCTTGGCGAGCGCGCCTGCACCGCCCCTGGGAGGTTCGGGAAATTTGGAGAAGATTGCCTTAAGGATGGCGACCGTGACTGCCACCGCTGTGGCATGCGCTGCTGTGAAAGGTCTCCTTCAACAGCTCTTGGTCTTTCGCCGAATCTCGGCCGTGGCGAGTTGACAGAAAAACCTTGTAGTCCAAAGCTGTGATAGGGACATTCCAGGTACAAATATTCAGCTTCACCAATGTGATAACACAGTGGTCGTCTGTCCGGTGTGCGCCATACGTCATATTTTCTTGGAAGCGGCTGTCGATTTTCCATGTGCTGAATTGGCTGCAACGAAGGAAGGAAGTGCATCTTGAGGCACAGGATTAACAAAGCGCAGTGAAGCAGGAATATATCGACTGACAGCTTCTGCGTATGATGCACAATGTGTCTTCGTAAGGACAGGCGGAACAAAACTGGAAGGAGGCATTCACTTGCAGAGCTTGTCATACTTCGTTTCTGACGAGGCTGCAGATGGATGCTGCAGTAGGCTGGGACTGGCACTGAATCTTTTGTAGGTCGTCACGCCCCACCTAATGATTGAGGTCGCAGGGAGATTATTCGATGTTGATGTGGCTTCTTGCACCTCCGACCTGGCCCACTGACGAAGTGGCACTCACTTGTTGGTCGTACACAGTAGAGTGCTGATGCAGCACTTGTTCCATAGTTGCTTGGGTTAAAAATTCTGTCAATGTCTTTGGGGAAGAGTGAATGAGGCTAGTGAAAAGCTGCTTATTCACTCCTCGCTATAAATAGAGAACTTCTTTTGTTCTTCCAGGTCAGGATCGACTCGACGAAAGAGGCTCGTCATGTCCTTGACGTACACGATGAAGCTCTCACTCAGCATTTGGATGGGTGACTGAATCGCTCACTCGGCTCGTTCACGGCAATCGGGATTGGTCCAGCATGCCAGCAACTGACGACAAAAGACGCTTCACGAGGAAAAGGGCTCACGGGTTTTTTACCCAGTACGAGCGCCATCCTCAAGGCTGAAATGCACGTTCTTCACCTTGTTTAAGTCGGTCCAACCACTGTTTTGCAGATCCGTTCGAACTGAGACAGCCAGTTATCGACATCCTTCAAGACGGAAACATCGAACAACTTCGGCACACGTGGCTTCTGCAGCGTATGAGCCGCGGCTGCAGTGCCTTCCAGAGCGTTGGAGGCTGCAGCGCCTTCTATGACATTCGGGGGTGTCACTGACGTGATCGCGAGAAAATGTCGACGCTCAGAAGGTAGTCTTCGGTGTCTTCGGCTTGTGCTGAAAACAGATGTTGCTGCAGGTACAGGGCCACCTGGAGGCGTTTGGAACATCGGTTGGGGGTTACCTCGCAACTCAGCAGTCGTCAAGTGATAAAAAAGGCCTTCAAATTGAAAGAACTGAGCTTGCGGGGAGACGCACCGAAAACTGCAAAATGGCTGACTTAATAATCAACGACAACTAGCGAGAGTCGTCCCGACCAGAACATCTTCCATTCTAGTGCGCAGCCATGGCTTGTGCTTGCTGTACCTAGTGGCCAAGTGGTAGTATAGATTACAGGCTCACCAACAGCCAGACTGAGATTCTAGCATACACGAGACGTACTTTTTAGGGGCGAAGCTCCTTGAACGGTGGGTTTGTCTCTCGTTGCTCGTCTTGGTTCGTGACCACCTAGTTCGATGACTCACTCATCAGGTGCGCATGGACGGAAAGGCAGACAGACACACATACAGACGACAGACGGAAGGACAGATAGACAAGGAGATGAACAGACGGATGGACAGACAGGCAGAAACACTCACGGACGCACGAGCAGACGGATTCATGGGTGCGCAGATGGACGTAAGCATGGATGGACGGATGGATGGAAGCAAGAACGCACGAATGATGAGGTGAACGGATAGACAAATGGACAGGCGGACGCACGGAAGCAAAGACGAACAAACGGAAGGACGCACGGAGAGATGGAGGGACGCTTCGCCCCACTCATCATCAATCACTCGGTGGTTACGCTGTAATTTTTTTAGAATCCAAGCTCTTAAAGTCATGGTTCTGTCCACGCGTATCTCTTGTTATGGTGCCTAGAAAATATTCTAGGCACTACAGTTTCTGTCACTGGTTCGTAATCACCTAGTAGTATGACTCAATAGCAGGTTGTGCTAAGGTGAGGGACAAACAGACATATACATAGACGGCCAGACAGACTGATGGGCAGAGAGGCCTGCATAAACACTCCATAATGCTTCTCCTCAGGTACGCTTGCTTGCTGCAAACGCCTTCGTGCGATCAAAATTAGAATAGGCGTCACAAACTTGGGATCCACTTTCGTTGAAAGACACTAATCAGCTCGAAATGATTCAACGCAGGACCACAATATTAATTTTTAATAAATACAAGCGAACAGATTCTCCTATTATGACCAAAATAAAATAATTTCGTTGCAGTTAAGCAGAAAGTTTCATCGCATAAAGTTCCTACATTACGTATCGGCTGGTGGCTTGAATGTAGGTGACTAAACATATCTTCATTCTGTTAACATAAGACGAACAAGACACACTAGACCTCATGCCCTGAAACCGCTTTTGCTAAAGCCAAATCATTCCAAAATAGCTTCTTTCGCAAAACAATTAAGTATTGTAACAGACTTCCAGACTCAGCAATTACGTCGCCAAACATCCTCACAGCTATTTGAGGACATAAGTTTTGTTAGATTATTTGTTTCCTCAGTGCTGATGCTGTTATATTTTCTCTATGTATGTGTTTTTAATTTTGTGCTTTCATGCACAAATTAGTTCCAAATTGTACCGTCTTACGTATTAACCTTTCCTTGTAGTGTGTTGTTGTATGCGTACTGCCCCTCCATGCTATGGCCAAATTGTCCTGCATGCCTTGAAATAAATAAATGAATAAATAACTAGACACCAGCGGAGACACCCGATTCACAGGACACTCGAACACGTCCATACTAATCAGTCCATTACTGGAAGCACCTTAAGAAATTAGTCTTAACAAGAATAATTTTATCCTGTCACTTATACGAAAGAAACATTGAGACTTAGCATGAGACTACGAAATCGCGCGCTTCAATAGAATTTCTTGCGAGAAATGAATTTTCTACTTCCAGCCGCCTCAGCATGCCATTTAAACTTGGGTTTGCCACGTGCTTTACTCTGAAATGACCTTGAAAATATTACCTTCATTGAGCGATGTGGAACCAAAAATTACGTGAGGGAGTTTTTTGTCGAAAGTGATTGTCTTACAATCACTTTCGACAAAGTCCCAAGACTGAAGTATTTACATATTTTAACATAGTATCCAGTGTCTTTTCTTTGTTGGCCTCGTCTTCGCCAGCGCTAAGATACCACCTTTTCAAATGTTCATTAACAAGCTCACATTGCTCCACTTGGAGGAAGAACGACCATTCTACTTATTTATGCACAATACAGAAACAAAAATTCACATGTAGTAGCGGAACAATACAGAATCCGGAAATACTATGACATACTCAGTTCTCTACTTTCTCGAAGCAAGCTTCAGCCATTTCCTTGTGTTCCCTCCCGAGTCATGAATTTGAATATTTACGCGCAAGGGTTCTGCTACAGCAAGGTGAAAGCTGTAAGCAACACTAAATATAACTGTGAATGAAACGTCGAAAAATATGCCGTATAACCATCGGAAGCACAAAATTCATCCGCAGCACGAAATCATCCGATGCGCACGATTTGTTACTGTACACAAAACACTGAAGCTCGCCAACAGCACATACCTTAATGTCAGGAACATTCTGTTGAAAACAAAGTAACGCTCACACTTCCTGAATGTCAGGAACGGCGGCCAGATTTTTATTCTTTCTCTTTTTTAGAAACAAGGAAATGGAACTTCGTTGGCGTCCTCATTATGTGCTGATTCTTCTTGAAGTGGTGGCTCAGTCGAAGAAAATAGGACAATCACAGATTTTTGTTGTTAAGCTACTTGAATCCGTCTCCGCATGCGTTTGTTTTCAATTAAGTTCGACGACGTGTTTTGGTCATCTAGTGACCTTGCTTTGTAATTGTTCTTACTATACGTGACTACTATCGAAACTTTGTTGAATACTGTGCCTATGTGTATTGCGATACTATGCGATAAATATTTCCCCGAATTCGTGCATTCGTACAGGCTGTTATCAAGAAGCAAATTGCAGAACAGTAACGTTGATCTGCCGAAAACTTACATACACAGCAGAACACAATGTGTGGAAACCAGACCAACATTTGTTGACCTTCTCTTTCTCTCTCTACTTCCAAACAACTGCTATTTGCTCTTTCTGTGTGTTTCGTTAAGCTGCAGAGAAGAATAAAAAAACCTCAACGAAGTTTCACAATAGTGCTGAAAGGTCACAACTATCGCCAAAACCAGGAGGGTGCTAGAGTGAAGAGTTCAAGCACTTCAGTCACTATCAATTTAGTATATTCTGCTTTTTACAAGCATTATTCTATTCCGAAGGCCTTAGTTGCCTGTAGTTTGTAGTACACGGTTTACTCATTTCTTATTTTCCTGCTGCTCTTCTACTGCTTGGTGCGAAAAGGGAGCACATACTTAGAAGCAATGTATGAATGTTTTTTGCTTTGCGGTAAGTGCTTGACTTCAGGAGGCCCCATAAAAAGAGAAGAAAGTAAACGGAATTTTGATACAAGCTCTTGTATTCGTGTGTGCCTGAACAGCTGCGGCCACGCCACAAGCACCTCGTTCTTTCAGATGGCCTGTTCTTGTTCCTGGAGATCATTCCGTCCTCGCTACAGCAACTAAACACAGCGTTACTCTCTCGGGAATGCGTCGATAATACGTACAAAAATACGAAGGAGATAAAATAGGAACAGGCATGTCTGGCTGGGGATGAGGAAACATCACGGTGCAAATCATGCACAGACAGTATTGATCGGCCAGTAAGGTGAATATCGCTGCTTTTAAAAAGCAGGGTAACTCTCAGCACGCGTTCTTCTTGATCGCTTAGGTAACTTTTTGTAAATACGGTGGATGAGCGAAGATGGTGTTAGAAAAACGAATGCGTAATAGATGTGAGTCCAGTGAGAAGAAAATGAAAAGAAAACTTGACATTGTTCCTTTCTGGGATTTCTTGGAGCTTTATACAGATTTGCCATTTGACTAGGGATGTGATTTCAGAATAACGCTACAACGCCCCGTTTACAAATAAAGCGAGAAATTAAGCGAAGAGCAAAAAACTGGGCATGTAATATACGTATTACGAGTGCTTACGGTGCAACAAAGGACTACTAGAAGAAGAAAGATTGCTATTGGTTTGGTGTACTGCACATATACACGTTTCTTGTTTATTAATCGCCTGTTGTTGAAGAATCTTTGTTTCTTTCAGAGAAACCTTTCAGAGAAAAAACATTTGCTTTCAGAGAAATTTTGTCAAAGCTGTTGAATTACGAGCGAACTGTGGAAGAGTGATTCACAATTATCACAGATTTTTGGCTGCTTGACCGCGTAAATTATCAAAGCACCTCGTGCTCAAATGTACCCGAGTAATAAAAACGGCGAATTCATTTACGTATTTAGATGTTCCTTTTTGGAAACACATTGTCTGTCCAGCAATACCAAACTCCAATATAATTTGCAACAATGATCTTCTCAAAAGTTTAGGCGCTGATGTTTCTGATGTGTCTTATGTATCGGCGCTTAGCTTTTTCTGTGTCTGATGAGTCTGTTGCGCACATAGCCAAAGAAATGAATATCCTTCTTTACGTAAACTGATATTATGGATGTATTCGCCAGTTTAACGTACGTTCCAAGTGGAGAAAACCAACGCATTGGTTGTGTTGCCATGTACGCTTTTAGCCTGGCTACGCAGATAGCCATGTTGATAGCCGTCTTAGCACGCAATATGTGGCATTACATCGTTGTCGCAATGCAAATGGACTGGTCTGTTATCTCTTGCGTGCTATTTGTTGCAGCAAAAGACCTAAACGAAAGAAAATGAGGTGGATGTCACGTTGTAACCACCGGGGCGTAATTTTGAAGCACCAGCACGGCCGGGCTTATCACAGAGGCAATATGACCGCTTTTGTGATTTTACGGATATTTCACTCAAACTTCGTGCCTTTCCAAGAAAAAGAAAACACTAAATACATATGAAAGGGCGAGTAATTCTTTGTATTTTCAGTTGGGGAGTGTTTATTGTGCAGGTATATTACGTATCATTCCCTGCAATGTAGTACGGTCCTGTTTCTTGCAGCTGTATTAAGAAGTCTTCAAAGGGCAGATGCTCCTCGATGACACATTCTTTTAATATTCACCCTAGAGCAATAAAACTTGAGCTGTTTATGAAACTTTTATGCATATTTTAAATATATAATTAGTTTTTTTTGTAAGTTGCATACTTTTAGCTCTGCAACATGACAAGGGGAAAACCTTTACTCTTTTGCCCCCCCCCCTCTTTTCATTCCTGAACTTCCGTAATTTTTACCATTCATAGTTCGTAATATTTGTAATAAAAAGTAGAATGTAAATAACTAAATAGGAAGCACACAAAATATATGTAATAGGCGTGAAAAATATTAAACGTAAAAAGTCCATATTTCACCTACCATAGTAAAAGTTTACACACTTTTTTTTCCTTATACAATAAAATATTGAAACTTAAACTAGATAATTATGTTTGTCATAGTTTGGAAAGTTTTTGGACTAAATTCCATGTAGATCCGAGCATTGGAACTTTCCGAAAAAAGAGGGGCACGTTGAAAAATTGGACAAAATTTGTGCTTTGAGAAAAAAGAGTTTTAAAGTTAAAATAGAGTTTTTTTATAAAAGACATCATTAACTTTGATGAAATTTCATAACGAAAAAGAACAATCCTTCTTGTAGTAGCCACTGCCACTAAAATACGCCAGCACCATGAGTTTGTCCTTTTCGGCTTTTTCGAGCTGAATCTTCACAGACATTCCACTCACAGACAGGGCTATGAAACGCTTGCCAAACTTCCGTTCCATCTGGCAGAGCCATGTGCCAACTGCAAGCTAGGAAGAAGTTCGACAGGACTGCGAAATCGAAACTAAATCCAGTGTCATGCCATTTTGCGGCCATGCTTGTGCCACATACAGTCGTACATAATGGCAATGTCGTCCCTGTTAAGTCCCTCAATGCGAGCTTTTTCGACCTCACAAGATTGGCACTGACGTTATCCATTGCTGCATCACGAACTTTCCGGCTGACGGGTGTGAATAACTTTTGACGCAGTGGCATTTGCAAGCCAACAACCACCGCAAATACGACCAGCTGCTCGTAGTCTATTCCTACAGAGCGCACCACGCAACGGCTTTTACCTGCGAGCAATGGCTTTTTTCAAACATAACGGAGATAATTACACGAGAAAAGCATTGTTCAGCGGCGCTGCTCGACAAGACTTGGACTCCGCAGATAGGCTTCACCGCACATACAGGTGCGCAGCGGCCAATGGTGGTACCCCAATCCGTACCGCGTGAAAAGGCAGTCGCGGCGCTCGGAAAACGCACACAAGCGGGCTTTTTTTAATTATTGAAAACGATAGTCTTTTTTGGCGACCTTCGACGGAAAACTTTTGGTCTGTCTGTCTATCTGTCTGTCTGTCTGTCTGTCTGTCTGTCTGTCTGTCTGTCTGTTTGTCTGTCTGTACGTTTGTCTGTTTGTCCACCCTAGCGATACCTCAAACGGCACCGAACGGCCAATCCCATTTGCAGCGCCCACCAACATTTCTCAAGGTTTAGCGCTCATAGTTGTGCGATTGTCAATCAAAGAGCAGTTATTGCACATATCTGAGGCGCCACAACAACGCTTCGATGTTTTGTTTGTCTTCCTTTACACTAGAAGAGGCTCACACAAGTAACTCTAAGGAATGTAGCGTTTAATCGCTCTGCGCTGCCAGTGCATGCTTAAAAAGGTGTTTCCAACGCTTTGCTACGACGCCATGGTGATGGCACCTGCCCGTCACTTTGCGTTCTATACACCTTATCACCTCCGAGACTGGCACGCATCTTTCTCTGCGGGCTGCATGCCTTCGTTTTCGAAGATAACTTCCAAATGACACTTGTTTCTAACGTGCCTAGGTGCGCTCGTTCGCCTCCGCCACATGCTCGAGGCACTCTAACGCAGCACCTGCAGAATAGCATTCACCGATTTTCTTGCGCAGAACATCAAATAAACGTTTTGTTCACTCTCTCCAGACGCAAGGCTATTCTCTTTCGACGACATTTACAGTGTAACATGTAAATTCGGGCCATTTTTTTTTCTTGCGCTGCATCAGCGAGGGGAATTGTCACTTGAAGAGTGAGGCTCGACTCTTTTGCTCATGTGATCAACAATGGTGAACGGCGGCGCATTACTGGCGGGAAGGTGCTCCAAGACTGCACACTTTGGTCTTTTTAACAGGCACCTTGTGCTCTTTCAATGGAATTTTAAAGCATTTCCAAATAACTCTCTATCTGTATTTTTCTTTTTCATAACAGTAGAGGTATTAATCTTATCAAAACAGGCAAAAATAAAAAAATCGGTAATTTTGAAACAAACTCGCGTTTTTCGACCCACATCTCCCTTTAAGTTTAATCTTTTTCTTGCTTCATCTTGAAGTTCACATTACAATATATAGCCCCTTTTTTGTTATAAAAACTAATGCTACCTTTGCTGTGGCAAAAAGATCAACTAAACATTGTATGCTGCTAATTTTGCCTTGTATACTGATGAAAACAATGTTACTTTAGAGCCAACGTCGCCCGAGCAGTCCCACAGAGAAGATTTTTTGTTAATTAAAATACGTAGTTATGATTTGTAGGTGATCGTCATGGAAGCAGGACGAAATGACTGCTTCTGATTATTTTGTCGCTAGGCTGCCATTTCCACAGTGTAGAAAGTATTGAAATGTGGTACACCACAACTAATTTAGTATATTTCAAATGTTCATGGTGCTTTTGTGTATTACCTTCTCTTTGTGTCTATAAATGGGATTAAGCACACGTAAGCTTTTGAGCCTTCATGTGCAGTGATGTAAACGCAAAATTTACCACTTTTCCAAATCGCCCATATATGTTACGGAAGTTAAGCGATGGCGTCTGACTAAATTTATTGGAGGTAATTAGTGAAGTCACCAAGAAGGACACAGGAAGTGATGCAAAGAGCAAAAAAAATCTTAGAGGAAACCCTTGGCCAACCAAAACTTGAACTGCTGAGAATTCCACTGAGTGCGGTTCATGTAACAATGCTGATGGCTGAATTTACGCGCATACAATTTTCTTCCGAGGCATAAGCTGTCCCGTATGGGACACTGTGCCCAACGTTAGTGATTTTAAATCACCATATTGTCACGTCACTCCAGGGGATGTCGGCAAGGTTTATTGACGTCTCAGCAACAGGGCTCTAACCAAGCGCGTCGGTTGGGCTTGTTTGCCAGAGCAGGGGGGGGCCACGCTCACCTCTTTCTTTTCTGTGGTGTGAGCCTTCACCTTGGCATACGACCCACTACTAGAAGTAGGTGGCAATATTCCTCCTCAACAAAAAACGAAAGAGCATCGTCCCGATGCTGTAAAGTTATTGAAAAAGAACCAGAACAAGGTAGCTCAAACAATGAAAAAGGGCACCAATAATCAAATGTTAGACGCGATAAGTTCACCAATGATGAGGCAATTGTCGGAGCACAAATAAAGAAAAACACAGGAAAAGTGGTCTTTTAGAAACGCGCAAAATAAGGCTTCGTGCGCACCACGTGAACTATGTCAGAGGTCGGTTGTTTTCGTTGTACCCATCGTGACGACGTAGCGTCCGGAACCACTTCGTAGTTTACGTCGCTCACGCGGCGTAATACTTTATACGGACCAAAGTATTTGCTCAGCAACTTTTCGGAGAGGTCAGGCGTCGAACAGGGGTCCAAAGCCAAACTTGGTCTTCCGGACTGTAAGATACCATTGTGACGCATATTGTAACGTCGTGCATCGACCTGTTGCTGCTGACCAATGTGTAGCCGGGCGAGCTGGCGAGTTTCTTCGGAACGCCCTGCATTATCTTTTGCGTCAGTTGTTAATTGATCGGTGCCTTCACAAGGAAGCATCGCATCCAGCATCGTCTGAACTTCGCGGCCGTAGAGAAGGTGAAACGGTGTAAATCGGGTTGTTTCTTGAACGGCGGTGTTATAAGCAAACGTCACATAAGGCAAAATGCGATGCCAAGTTTTGTGTTGGACGTTGATGTACATGGAGATCATGTTTGTGACTGTCTTATTTAGTCGCTCGGTTAAGCCGTTGCTCTGCGGATGGTAAGCAGTCGTCATTCGATGCCTAGTGTTACTCAGTCAAAAAACTTCATCAATAAGCTGGGCAGTGAACGGTGTTCCTCTGTCGGTTATCACTGTAGATGGAGCACCGTGGCGCAGAACAACGTGGCACATGGAGAACTGTGCTACCTCAGAAGCCGTGACTCGTGGTATCGCCTGTGTCTCGGCATAGCGGGTCAAATAGTCAGTTGCAACAATTACCCATTTGTTGCCGTCGGACGATAAAGGAAATGGGCCGAGAATGTCCATGCTGACTTTATCAAATGGCTTGTGGTGTGGATCAATTGGCTGAAGTAATCCAGCCGGCTTGCTTGGTGGCGACTTTCGACACTGGCATTCACGACAGCTTTTGACGTACTGCTTCACGCTTGCCGAAAGTCCGGGCCAGTAGTGCGCCTCACTTACTCTGGCGAGCATTCGCGAGTAACCTAGATGACCAGATGTGGGCTCGTCATGACACGCGGAGAGGACTTCGTCCCGCATGTCCTTCGGAACGACGAGGAGGTAAGCGCGGCTCGTAGAACGGGCGTTTTTTTTTGTACAGGACATTATCTCGGAGGCAGAAAGACGTCACGACGCGAAATAGATGGCGAGGTATAATGGCGCTAAGACCCTCCAGATAGTCGATGAGCGGTCGAATCTCTTCATTTTCTCGCTGGCGTCTGCTCAAGTCAGATGAGCTAAGGGCGCCCAGGAAACCGTCATCGTCCTCTTTGTCGTGATTGACTAAAGGTATGGGTGCACGCGACAGCGTATCAGCGTTTTCATGCTTACGTCCAGACTTATATACGATGGTAACATCAAATTCCTGTAGACGCAAGCTCTATCGAGCCAGTCGTCCAGAGGGATCACGAATGTTTACCAAGCAGCAGAGGGCATGGTGGTCCGTCACCACTTTAAATGGACGACCATAGATGTACGGGCGAAACTTGGTGATCGCCCACACTACTGCGAGACACTCTTTCTCTGTGGTCGTGTAATACACCTCGGTACGGGACAGTGAGCGGCTGGCATAGGCTATGACTCGTTCTTTGCCGTGTTGATGCATGATGAGCACTGCGCCAAGGCCGATGTTACTGGCGTCAGTGTGCACCTCTGTGTCAGCATTATCGTCAAAATGCGCAAGAACAGGGGCTGACTGCATCCGCTGTCGTAGCTCGGCAAAAGCAGCCTGTTGTTCGGTAGCCCATACAAACGGTGTGTCGTCGCGTGTAAGGCGAGTCAAGGGCTCTGCTATCTTCGATAGCCCTCTAATAAATCGTCGATAGTAGGTCTTTTTGTCTGTAGGATGCGGAAACGCGGCTACAGCGGCATGTTTGTCGGGGTCGGGACGGACTCCTTTCGCATTGACTACATGGCCAAGGAATTTGAGCTCTTCATAACCAAAGTGACACTTCTGCGGTTTGAGTGTAAGATCTGCTAATTAAATAGCCTGTAGCACACTCCTGAGGCGGTCAAGATGTTGCTGGAAGGTTTCAGAAAAAACGACAACATCATCAAGGCATCAACAGTGTCCATCATTCGCTGGAAGGTTGCGGGCGCTGAGCACCAACCAAAAGGAAGGACTCGAAATCGATACAGGCCATCAGGGGTAACAAACACCGTTTTCTCGCGGTCTCGCTCGTCAACCTCAATCTGCCAGTACTCGCTTTTTAAATCCAAAGAAGAAAAATAGTGGGCGCGGCGTAATCTGTCTAACGAGTCGTCGATGCCTGGCAGTGGGTACACGTCCTTTTTAGTCACGCTGTTCAGCTTCCGGTAATCGACGCAAAAACGTAGCGTTCCGTCTTTCCTCTTGACTAGGACGACCGGAGAGGACCACGCACTGTTGGAAGGCTCGATGATGCCGTCGTCAAGCATTTCTCTAACTTGCGTACGAATGGCTTCTCGTTCCTTCGCTGACACATGGTAAGGCTGTTGGTGTACTGGAAGGGCGTCGTCGTAAGTGACGATTCTGTGTCTAGCGATTGAAGTCTGGCGCACCTTGGAGGAAGCAGCGAAGCCTGACTTGAATTCAAGCAAGAGATTTCGCAGTGCTGTCTGGTTTTCTGGTGTGAGGTTAGAATTAAAATCGATATTGTTTAAAGACGTATGGCGGCCTCCACTGCGTCCGACGAGAAGCAGATGGGAACGGTCCCTAATTCAACTGCAAATGCTAACGAAGTGCCACGGAAAAGGTGTCGGTGTTCGTTGCTGAAATTTGTAACGAGCAGTTGAGATCGGCCATCACGTAGCTGTATGATACTCCTAGCTACACAAACACCTTGAGTCAGCCGGTGTTCAAAATTACTTTCTGCAATTGCTTCACCATTTCGCAATCCATAGCATGTGACGTCGACAATAACACAGGCTCTTGGAGGAAGCGTTATACTTTCAGCAGAAACGCGAAGAACGTCGGCACGTTGTTTGTCGTCCTGCTTGTTGATTGCTCGGTCGGCTTAGAAGGTGATGCGATTCTCTTGAAGATCAATGACAGCTCCATACTCCTGCAGGAAGTCAACACCGAGAATAACGTCGCGTGAACATTCACGGAGCACAAGGAAACTTCCTACAAAAGTATAACCGCAGATCCAAACTCTACTCGTGCAGGTTCCAAGCGGAGAGGCGGTGTGGCCACCACCGTTCGAATCACGGAGCCATGCCAGGGCGTGATTACTTTCTTTAGTAGTCTGGTCGTTTTCCCGCTTAGTATCGAATAGTCAGCCCCGCTATCAACTAAAGCACCTACTGCATAGCCGTCTATCAGCACCGGTATATCCAGAGAAAGCCGCACATATCGCTCAGTCGAATCTCCACCCTTTACTGTTAGCGTCGATCGGAGGTCTTCAGCAAGTCGACTGCCAGCGACCTCGCCTCCAAGGGTCGCTTGCGTTAGTTTTCCCGGCGGGGACTGGGGGACCGTGCCCCAGCATGGCGCTATGGCGAAGATGAGAAGCACCTCGGCGACGGTGAGCGCGGCTGCCGTCCAGAAGGCGGTGGCATGCGCTGTTGAGCCAGGTAGTCCTCAACGTCCCGGGGTCGCTGGCCATACCGAGGAGGCGCTGAATATACTGAAAAGCCGCGCAGCCCGAGGCGGCGGTATGGATAGTGGCGGTACAATTGGTCTGCTTCACCGCAGTGTAAGCACAAAGGTCGGCAATCAGAAGTGCGCCAAACATCAGATTTCCGAGGTGAAGCACGTCTGTCGTCAACGTAGTGTGCTGGTTGTTCCGCAAGATGCACAGGGCTGGCATAAACAAGGGGTGGGGGCGTGCGTGTGTTCTCGTAGTACCGTAGAGGCTGCGCCGACTGAAGTGAAACCGTAGGAGGTGCTTGAACAAACCGCGGGGAGAGGAAGCTGGGCGCTTCAAGGCTTCCGCATAGGTCGCATGGCGGTAGTCAGCCGGGGCGGGTGTGGCGTTATACACACTTGCAGGGTCATGAAGGGCATGATGCAGCTCGTCCTTGAGGATGCTTGCAATGGAACCCATTGTAGGTAGTGGTGGTCTGGCAGCCTTTTGCAGCTCCTCGCGTACTATAGAGCGGATAAGGTCGCACAGACACTCGGTGTTGCTCCCGAAAGCCGTGAGAACTTGAGCAGTGGGCGTGTTCACTTGCCGCTCATACAGGGGGGATCGATGCTGAAGCATCTTTTTCATTGTGACGGCTTCGACAAAAACTCGGCGGCCGTGTTCGGAGGGCTCCGTACAAGGCCAGCGAAAAGCTGCTTCTTAACTCCCCGCATCAGGTGACGCACCTTCTTTTCTTCTGTCATACTCGGATCAGCCCGTCGGAACAGGTGCGTCATATCTTCCACATAGGTCATGACAGTTTCATTGGGCATCTGGATGTGGGCGTAGATCACTCGCTCCGCTCGTTCGTTGCGATCAGCACTTTTGTAAGTATCCAACAGCCGGCGGCGGAATTCGGGCCACGATGTCATCTGTTCCTCGTGATTCATGTACCAGGTACGTGTTCCATCCTCCAAATAGAAATACACACGCCGTAGTTAGGCCGCGTCGTTCCAGTCGTTCATAGCAGCCACGCGTTCGAAGTCGATCAACCAGTCCTCGACGTCTTCGAGCTCAGTGCCATGAAACGGTGTCGGAACCTGTGGACTTTCGAGGGTGTACCGAGTCACCGGGGGGTTTTCCGTACCTGTTAAAGTGGTTTGAACGGACGTGCTCATCATACTGGGGTGAACTGTAGGGTCAGCTTCAGGTGGCAATCCCCTGATCCTGCGGCTTGTCCGATGAACAGGAGTGTGGACTCGCACTGGGCTTGTGGTGCCGCTTCCAGGAGGGGCCTGAAACATCCGTGAGGAGCTACCCAGCACCTCCACCAATGTCATGTCGCTCCAGGGGGTGTAGGCAAGGTTTATTGACGTCTGAGCAACAGGGCTCTAACCAAGCGCGTCGGTGGGGCTTGTTTGCCAGAG
Source organism: Rhipicephalus microplus (assembly GCF_043290135.1). Taxonomy (NCBI): domain Eukaryota; kingdom Metazoa; phylum Arthropoda; class Arachnida; order Ixodida; family Ixodidae; genus Rhipicephalus; species Rhipicephalus microplus. The sequence goes on from NC_134704.1 coordinate 118,917,646, forward strand.
CAGGGTGGGGGGGGGGGCACGTGCACTTCTTTCTTCTCTGTGGTGTGAGCCTTCACCTTGGCATACGACCCACTACTAGAAGTAGGTGGCAATATGTATTCGCGCACTAGGCATCACTTAGTGTAGGCCACATAGACATAAGAAACTCCGTTTCGTTGTTAACATGGTACGTTAAAGAGAAAAGATAACGATACTTATAACCAGCAGTCGCATTTAAAACTTAGCTATAGTCTGTAATACAAAAAAGTAATGAATGACTGTGCCATCAATATAGCACATTCACACATTTCCAAGTATGATGAAATAGCTAAAAGTAGTCGCTGTTATGACGAATTTAGTTGATGCTGAAAGAGTGAACTATACAAAATCCTGGTTATTTCTTGAATGGGGTGGCTCGCCCTTTTTGTTTCTTCAGACAATGTGTTGCTTCTGTCTTTTCTAGGGCAGTGTTTGCGTGCACGCCACATTCAGTAAAAAAATAAATTGGCCCCGTATCTACATGCTAATCTGAAAATGTCGTCAAAAGACGATAGTCTTGCGTGTGGGGAGAGTGAACAATTTGATGTTTTGCGCAAGAAAATTGGTGAATGGTATTCTGTAGGTGCTGCACTAGAGTGCCTCGAGCGCGCAGCGGAGGCCGATGAGCGCATCAAGTCACGTCATACGTGAAACATGACCGCCATCTGGCAGTTTTCTTGGAAAACAAAGTGCGTGCCTCTGAGATGGGTGTGCGTGCTCGTCTCAAAGGTGATGAGGTGTAGAACACAAGGCGATGGGTAGGTGCCACCACCGTCTCGTCTTAGCCAGAGAATTTTCGAAAAAAAGCCACTCTATATAAAACACAAAGGTAAAAGTCAATGAGTGTGGCATGGGGGTACAAGCAATAAACCAATTAGGTTTTCAGAAAGAAGCAGGTCAACCTGCATCAGCGGTGTATTTCCCTAGTTCAGTGATTGAAGTTTGTGCGTGTGTGTGCATGCATGCGTGTGTCTACGTGCTTGTGTGTGTGTTTAAAATGTGTTGCTGTTGAACCAAGGAAAATCGATTGCTTGGTTGATTGACTGAATGACTGATTGGTTGATTGATGGATTGTTTGATTTATTGATTGATTGGTATGTAAGGTTTGACGTGCCAAAACCACCTATGAATATGTGAGACGCCGTAGTGATAAGCTGCGCATGCTTCGACCACCTGCGGTTCTTGAACGTGCACCCAATTGTGAGCACATTGGCCTACAGAATTTTCGCCTCTATCGACAGTGCAGCCGCCGAAGCCGGGATTCGATCCTGTGACGTACAGGTCAGCAATGGAGTACCTAGCCTACAGCATTTTCGCCTCTATCGACAGTGCAGCCGCCGCAGCCAGGATTTGATCTTGCGACGTACAGGTCAGCAGTCGAGTACTTTATCCACAAGACCCCCGCAACGTGGGAAACACGAGAAATCAGAACATGGCGGCGATGTGGGATGTGAGCCAGTGGCCTGGAGGATGAAGTAATTGTTCATGAGGATGATAACAGTTGTCTCTCAGAGGTCGAAGTGCACTTCTTCACTAGGAGCACGGTGGTCGGGAAAACTTGCGTGTGTGTTTGTGGAAAAATAGCGTATGTGTTTGTGTGTGTAACAAACACGTACCGGACTACAATGTATGTGTGTGTGTGTGTGTGTGTTTCACACACACACACACACACACACATACTAACGCGTGCGAACGGTACTATATCAAAGAGAGTACCACTTGATCAGATATAATTGACTGATTTTTCGGGTTTAACGTCCAAAAATTACTATTCGATTATAATAGACGTCGCAGTGTAGGGCTCCGGAAATTTCAACGACCTGGGGTTTTTTAAAAGAATACTAAAGAGTGAGTGAAGTCGACGTTGAGTCTTGAAATAGTTGTCCAGGAACTTCGTAGTGTTACTTTTGTGCCAACGAAGAGCATATTTTGAAATGAAATCACGTTTTATTGGTCTGCATTCAGTTAGCGCACTTCAAATTACCCGCGTAAAGAAGCGGACGGACTAGCGTCGCTGTCGACGCGCACAACGTTGCCCGGCTTTGCTGCGCTAGTAGCAGCAGACAAAAACAGCGGGAGCCACAGCAGCAACAACAGGCATTGATCAATTTTCCATCATTGGCTCCCATTGATTGATTGATATGTGGGGTTTAACGTCCCGAAACCACCATATGATTATGAGAGACGCCGTAGTGGAGGGCTCCGGAAATTTCGACCACCTGGGGTTCTTTAACGTGCGCGCAAATCTGAGACCATTGGCTCCAAGATCGCACGGGTTTCTTTAATTCAACTGCACCGCACTAGATGACACTACCTTTCCTGTGTAGCTACGTAAAGGTGTATTTTTTAAACTCTCGCGCCATTCTCCATAGTAAAGTGCGACGGTTTTGTTTTCCATGAATCAAACAGAAACGAACAGGCAGCAATCTATTGGGTCTCTGGATGCACGGAAGGTTCTTTATTTAGTGCAGCTAGATCAATTACTATTAATTAAATGTAGGCGGCACATCTGATGTCACTGGGATTATTTTGAGAATGTCCTACTGCGGATCAGGTGTTCTTATGCATTTACCTCAATTTCTCGGTAATTAGGACACTTTTGTTGATAATATTGTCGTTTTAGATGTCATTTCGGAGCTTTCACTCTGACGTAAATTGTTATTTGACTTTAAAGTCCCTTTAACGTGAACCTAACACTAAGCACACTGGGCTACAGCATTGTCGCCTCCAACAAAAATGCAGTCGCCACAACCGAGATTCGATCCTGCGACGTGCAGGTCAGCAGCAGAGTACCTTAGTCACTCTTTACCTTAGCTTAGCATTCCTTAGCTACTAGAACACCACACTAGGACCAAGACTAGCTATAAGGACTAAGCATTCAAAATTGTTACTCAAACACCTGCGTCTAGCATAGTACTTGACGTTGGACACCTTTCACTCCAGAATACAGTTTAAGAATGAAACCTACGTTGCACTTTTATTGCCCATGGCAGCTGTCTTTCAGATAGAATGGCGTTGGAGTTATCGATTTAATGCAATTCTCTAGAACGGCTCATATAGCTTGATTTTTCGATTCCATATGGTTTAGTCAAAAATTTATACGATCGCCGGTAGTACCAGAATTGTTTAAAAATAATGTACGCCCTTTTAAAAGGGGTAAAAAAACGCATATGTTATAACGAGATCCTGGTGCCCTAAATGAAACGCAACGAAACTGTCCTTTTGGCGCGAACATGTAACAAGATTTACATCATGAAAGCTAAGGCGGTTACATGCGTCTATTCTGTTTACAATTAAATTAGCAATGAACCACTTTCCCAGCCCTCCTTTGAAAGCCAGCCAACCATATTACTGCTTAACAGATATAGTAGTTCATAGACAGCTAGCATGCAGAGCAAGTGTGATTGTTGCGTGGCGTTGTTATTCAAGCACTGCTTTCTTCTCGTTACGAACAAAACAAACGAAATTTGTTTACTAATAAACATTTCCGCCTCGACTTGTTTTCAAGTTTTCTTTCCTCTTGAATAGGTTTCAGGGTAAGCCCCCGCCAGAATTCTGCAAAGTACTGGCCTAGTTAATACACCTTAGAAGAAACTTTAGGAAAAACACTCGACACAGTGTTTACGTTTTGGGCCTTTTCGAAGGAGCGCCCAACAAACTTCGAAATGACAATGAATGAAAGAAGAGTGCGCGTAAAATCTGCCCTTGCTTTGTGTTAAAAAGTAGGAGGTGGTATTTATTTAAACGCCGAACTTTTCACGCTTCAACACTATTTTGCTCTGTACCGAGTGTGGCGCGGGCCAGCATAGTAGGCTTCCAAATGCGTAAGGCTTTTGACAGCCCAGGGCACCGGCATGACCGGAATGCCGCGCCTGGTGTGGCGCTTCATGCTTTTCTGCTTTAACCAACTCCTGGCTCGACGTCTCCCATGCTGGAAAGACTGGAGGATCACAAAGATGATTTACGAAACTTCGGAGGTAAACATCAATGAAAGTAAGTTGCTAGAAAGCCGAAAGTATTGTGAAGCTACTACCACAGGCAGAGATTGGGAACATTTCTACTGCTTTGTAAGCAGAACATGGATCAGGCATGACACAACGCAGGTGTTGTAGGTAGAAGAGATATAGAGCTGCCAATATTTATTGCAGAAAAAAAGAAGAGAGTTTGGGGGCCTAAGCTTGACTTCGCTACATGGTTGGCGTCCCTTGTTTTGGACACCTCATGATGAGGCCTCGATACACTCACTTGTGCGTAAAACTAAACCTATGACCCTACCTCGCAGCTCAACTTTCAAGCTGTTCACTTTTTATACCTTTAATATAAAAGTGTAGATGGCGGAAATACATACGGTTTAAGAGGCACCTATTTGGTAAACGTAGAGTGTGGCCTAAAGAAAAAAAATCATTCAACTATTCGCGCATCTCGGTTTCCTGAATTGGGACAGTGCCACTGTGGCTTGAAAGAATGTGTGTTTAAAATCAATGTAAGGTAATAAAAATCACAATGTTCAGAGTGCAATCATTGCACACACCTAGTTGCGTCAAGTTTATTACGTAAATAAAACAAACCGACCCTAATCAACTTGCGTAAAGCCGCTGCAGATGTTCCGGGTACCAGCTACACGTTCAGTTCAGAATACCACTACGACGGTGTAAGTGGCCACAACGAAATGCCAAACATGGGTAAAAAAAATCTCAGTTTTTCAGATGTTCACCGTCAATTGTATTGTGTCCTGAATGAGGAGGATGGCTTTATAAGTGTGTAATTATTCGCACAATGTAAATGTAGCACTTGATGTTGCGACGTGGAGCCGCAAAGACGAGCCATTTCCTGAAGGAGAAGTTAAAAAAACTACGCATTCTACCTTCATCATGGCAACCATTTAACAGTAACAATAATATAAATCCCCTTTAACGAATATTTTCGGCAGCCCGTGACCTGCAGATAACGTCACCGAAGGGCTCAAGTCCACTAAAACTGCTATAAACGTATGGCGATTCTTTCAGAAGCATGCACTGGAAACGCCACGAGTACTGAAATCTGTCGTACATCCGATAAACATTTGATGTTTGCATCTAAATAAACAACTGTATGCAGTAGGCCTGGTGTTCTTTTGCATGCATAGTTATTGTACCAAAACAATGGCGTCGACAAGTGGTGTGTGAAGTAGGCATCCTGGCGACCTTGATAGAGGTCAGAAGACCATAAGACAGCTTGAGCCAATCAGTATGAGCCATCTCCCACCTGCAGTGATGTAAGTGAAAAAAAGTATTGGTTTAGGTTGGGCCAAGTGATTACAAGATATGTAGGCAGAGTCAAATGATGGAATCCGAAGTGCTTCTGCAGAATCTTAGATGAATAGCCAGGAACAGGCGCAGGTGGCACCCAGGACGACAGAAAAGAGTCAGCGAACTGGGTATAGAGGTGTTTTGTGCATATTATATTTTTGTTGATGTTGTTGATCAGACATCAAAGAAGTCGCCATTTGTTGGTATAGATAAGCGTGTTGAGCGATCGCCGGCACAGGTTATAAGAGGCAGCGCTGGCGGTGCGGAAAATGCCAGAATTGACGCTGGAAGACTCGCAGGTGTGATAAAAAAAGTTGAAAGTCCCGAAGTGGCTTAAGAGATTGTGTTGTATACTTATAAGAGAAACACAACTGCAAAATGCCGACTGGAGTGGTCTGACGCAACCTGCATTGACATGTCAGCAAGAGTTGGGTTTAATTATCCAGTTAAGCCACACGTTTGTGGGTAACAGACGGTAAACATCCCATGAAAAAACCTCGCACTCACATTATAGTCACTGGAGCACTCAGAGGGTGCACTTGCTCAATAGTAGTTACTAGTCAGTAGTGCCCTTCTGCTTCCAAGGTAACCTTCTGCTTCCAAAAGTAAGCACTAACTACGGCAAAATTGCAGCCTTGTCTTCTGCGATTTCTTTCTGAAACTCACTACCATCAATTATTAAATCAAGCCCCTCGTTACATTGTTTCCGACGGCATATAAAACAGTTCTTACTAACAACGGGTGACACCTCAATATATATGTATGTGTATATATATGTAAGTGTGTTTAAATACGGTTATATGCATTTATGTGTACGTGTATAGGTTCTAAAGTGACTCTGTATTAGTTAGTGATATCTACGTGTTATGTTATAGTCATTCAATCCAATTAGTTTTCTCATGTTTTATCACTTACTTGTAAATATTTTTAACTACCATAAGTTTCAATAATAATTTTCATTATGTTCATTTTGTTTTATTCGCTTGCTCTTTTTCCTTAGTTGCCAATCTTCGTTCTATATTTTTATACATGAATTCACTGATGGTCCCGCTGACAGTTTTTACTTTGGGACCTCCTTCTGTATTATATCAACTTTTTACTTGCACTGTAGTGCATTGAATAAAAGAGCTTTATTGGTGAAAAAGATCATTTAAGACTAAAAAGTGGTTCCCTACCGAGTAAAATTGCAGGGTGTAAAGGTATATGTTGTCGGTAGGGTAATCGAAAGTGTTGTTTTCTTAGAGTTTGAAACTGTTTGCACTAAATTAAAATGTGAAGAACTGTTAGTATTTCACCCCATCTGTCACACAATGGTAGATCGCCACCAGACAAAAGATATGAGTGTGTCGTGTATGTGTGTCCTATCCTGAGCCTCGTTAGTATTACCTCTGTATGACGTGATTTTGATACTGGTGGCCAATGGTTAAGGTGTGGTTTAATAATGTGTAGTTGGTTTTGTGTGTGTCTATCCCAGATGCTCTGCCAGTAGTCCTTGAGGTTTCGTTTGAGAGACGGCGTAAGATCAGGGGCTGGGATTGATATGGGTGTAGTGGCAGTGCTTTCGTGGACGGATGCAGCAAGCTGATTCGCCATCACGTTGCCTTAAATCTCACGGTTCCCTGGTATCCAGCACACTACAACATGTTGTTCGAGTGTGTAGAGTGGTCATAAAGTGGAGTAAAGTTAGACGAGGACAGGGTTTTTTTATATTAAGAGTGTGCAGAGCCGTTACCACACTGAGGGAGTCTGTATAAATTACTGCTTTTTGTATTTGTAATTGTTTGATGTGTTTAGCTGCCACAAGCATCGCGTAAGCTTCCGCTGTGAAGATACTTGTGCCTGGATGTAGAGGGCCAGCATCCAAAAAGGATGGGCCGACAGCGGCGTAAGACACAGAGGAGTTAGACTTGGAGGCATCTGTAAAGAACTCAGGACGTGTGTATTTGTGTTGAAGTTCCAGGAAGTATGTTCGGATATGGGCAATAGGTGCATGTTTTGTAACTTCTAGGAAAGACACATCGCAGTCTATAGTCTGCCACTGCCACGGTGGCGGGTATGCTACAGGAGCCATTAAACTGTGTTCAAGTGATACTCCAATTTCTTCAGCTGACCCTTCTGGCGAACTGAGAAGGGCTGCCTCATCGAAGGCCTGTTTTGAAACAGAATGTAGCTCGACAGATCAATAATAGTAGAGTATGAGGGGTGCTTTTTGTCTGCGTTCACCTTAAGAAAATATACAAAGTACATGTAAGTTCTCTGTAGACGAAGCGACCATTCTTTGACTCAACGTAAAGGCTTTCTACAGGGTTGGTGCGAAAAGCACCTGTAGAAAGGCGAAAGCCCAAATGGTGCACGGGGTCCAGCCTTTTCAAAGCCCTTTGAGTCGCAGACTGATAACCAACGGCCCCATAATTTAAGCGGGTGCGAATGAGGCTTTTATACAAATTTATGAGACATTGCCTGTCACTACGCCACGTGGTACGTGACACTACTTTTAGAATATTCATGGCTTTTAGACATTTTGTTTTTAAATACTTGATATGCAGTACGAGAGTCAACTTGTTGTCTAAGGTTATATCTAAGAATTTTTGCTCGGTTTTGATAGCGAGACGTTCCCCGTTCGGGTTCTAAGTGCACGCCTCTCTTTCGGGAGAACAAGACACACGTGCTTTTTTGTGGGTTCAGTCACAATCCATTTTCCTCTGCCCATTTGGAGACCTTGTTTCAACGTAACTGAACCTGCCGCTCACACATTGCCAGATTGCAAGATCTAAAGCCAAGCTGGACGTCATCGACATATGTATATTAAACATATTGTGAGGGATGGACAAGCGGGAGGACTTCATTTTGATGAGAAAAAAGTGTGCAGATAAATACACCATCTTACGGCACGCCTGTTTCCTGGACGAATGTTTGGGAAAAAACGCTGCCCATTCGGACACAGAATGTCTTTAACAGGTAACTTTCGATTATGTGAAACATTCTTCCGCACACGCCAAGGTGGGACAGGTCTCTTAGAATTCCTAAACGCCATGTTGTATCATAAGCCCTTTCAATGTCGAGGGACACAGAGAAAATATTGTTTATGGACGAAAGCGTCTCTGATTTGTGCCTCGATACGAACAAGGTGGTCTGTGGTGGATCTACTCTCTCGAAACCTGTACTGAAATGGGTCGAGCAAATTGTTTGTTTCAGGGAATTGTACAAGTTGGTAGTTTATCAATTTTTCGAAGACTTTGCACAAGCAGCTTGTGAGTGCAATGGGCCTATAACTCGAAGCTAAAAAAGGATCCTTGCCCTCTTTGAAAAGGCGAATAATAATAGCCTCTTTCCTGGATGTAGGCATAGTGCCAGAAAACCAGATAGCATAGTGCAAACAAAGTAAGGTTTTTCGCGTTTCGATTCGTAGGTTTTTTAACATTTCACACACCACACGGTCAGATCCTGGGGCAGAAGTACTGCAGGAGTTTAGAGATGTTCGGAGCTCAGCTAGACTGAAAGCTTGGTTATATGCCTCGTATCAAGTGCATTTGTGTTTGAGTTTCTGCTTTTCTATTCTTGTCCTGTATTTTTGGAAAGTGTTAGTATAGTGGGATGAGCTGGACACCTGTTCGAAGTGTGCACCGAGGAAGTTTGCCTGATCTTCCAAGGTATCACCCTGAGTGTTTACGAGTGGAAGTGTGTGTACTTGTTTCCCTGCTATCCTACCGACCATGTTCCAGACTTTAGCCTCCTGTGTGTACGAATTGATCCCTGACAAAAACTTCTGCCAGCTTTCTCTTCTGGCCTGCCGTCGCGTTCTCCTACCTTGAGACTTTATTTTCTTGAAGGTGTCAAGATTTTCGGCTGTCGGTGAGTTCTGAAGCAGCCTCCATGCTCTGTTTTGCTGTTTCCGCGCGTTTCGGCATTCAGAGTTCCACCATGGCACACACCGTTTTCCAGGGTGTCCATTTGTTTGTGGGACGCATTTTGTTGCAGTTTCAATCAAAAACGCTGTAACGTAGTTTACAGCAACATCAATGTTCAAAGTACATATGTCACTCATGCCTAGACGAGTGATGGTATGAAACTGTTCCCAGTCGGCTCTGTTTATGAGCGATTTGGGAACACGTGGTGGACACCCAGTTGATGTAGTTGTGCTCAAAACTGCAGGGAAGTGGTCACTTCCGTACAGATTACTGAAAACTTTCCACTGAAGTAGAGGCAAAAGAGATGAAGATACTATGCTTACGTCTATTGAGGAAAAGGTGTTATCAGCGAGATTTTAATAGGTTCATTCTTTTCAATTTAGGAGACACGCACTCGACGAGAAAAGGAACTGTTCAATCAGTCGACCTCGCGCGTCGCACCGAGAATTACTCCATCGCCTGCTATGCGCATTAAAGTCTCCAAGAAGAACATAAGGCTCCGGAAGTTCATCAATTAAAGAGTGTAAATCACGTTTTTGCAGCTGATGGCTAGGAGGAAGGTAAATAGTGCAGATTGTGATCAGTTTATAAAAAAAAACCACTCGAACAGCCTATGCCTCAAGGTATGTTTGGAGTTGTAAGTGTGTGCATGCAATTCCTTGATTCACTATGATGGCAACCCCTCCGAATGATGTCATGGCATCATCACGTTCCTTTCGGAAACTAACGTATTTACGAAGAAAATTTTAGTGTTTTGAATTAAGGTGTGTTTCTTGTACACACAGGACTTTTAGTTAGTGTTCGTGTAAAAGTTCTTGGATGTCGTCAAGGTTTCTGAGAAGGCCCCGGATGTTCCATTGTATAATTTGAGTGTTCATGGTGAAGTAAAAAAGTGCTGTGTGTAGGTAAAGCGAGTGGCTTTTAGACAGGGAGTTTCAGTTCACGTAACAGGGCCTGGTGACGGCCCTGTTATCTGTTTCTTTGTTTTCTTGGCGCGCTCCAAGGAGCCACGCCGCTCTTTCGGCACCAAGGGTACCGACGTATTCATTGCCTCCTCGGAGGCACTGGACGCCCACACGTGCGGGCTGTTCGAATTTTGGGCCTCACCTGGTGAGGTGAGGCCTTGGGACCTGAGGACTCTGGAGTCTCCGGTCTCTGTTTAAGAGTAGGCGGTGTAGCCTGGACTTTAGCCGCCTTGTAGGCAGGTGCCACAACCGCCGGCTCGGTATGCACGGTTCGAAGGAGTGGCGAGCGCTGGTGCGGCGGTGCCTCCTCACGCGCCAGATCAGCGTATGTAGGTCCATAGAATGGGGCGACTCTTTGCCGTGCTTCCTTAAGTGAAATGTTCTCCTTAACCTTCAATGTAATTATTTCTTTTTTTCTAGTAGGAGCGTGAATATGCAGCATGGTTTCCTTCGCAGTTTACACAGTGTGGCGCTCGTTTGCAGTTCTCAGACACGTGGCCTAGGACTCCACCTTGTGCACAAGTCTGACGACCACGACAAGTTTTAGAACCATGACCATGCCTCTGGCATTGGAAGCAACGACGAGGGTTTTGTATGTACGGCCTGATAGATGTTTTCGTGTACCCTGTTTGAATAGATTCCGGTAGTTTACTGGATGCAAACGTGAGTATTAAGTGTTTCGTCGGTGTTTCCTTATTATCTCTTCTGATTATAGTTATCTGTACATTAGTGACATTTTGGCTCTTCCCCCCCTTAAACAGTTCAGTTTCGGTCAGGACAAGTAAGTATGCATCAGATACCACTCCGCGAGTGATGTTCATAGATCTGTGTGGTGTTAAGGTGATCGGTACGTCACCAAAAGTTGAGAGGCTGTCTAGCTTTGCAATTTGTGCTTTGTCCCGAATTTCGAGGAGAAGGTTTCCACTAGCCAATTTGGTTACTTTGTATCCAGCCCAGAAAGTTTCAGTAAGACACCTGGCAACTACGAAAGGCGATACGGTCCTGGCTTGCTTTCTGATTTTTTTTTTACAGTGAATGACGTGGAAGCGGGAAATTATTTCTATTGGTTGGTTTAAGAAATTTATGTCATCGGTGCGTACCCGCTTTAAGCCGGTACGATCAGACAGTAGGGAAAATGCTCCATGCATGCCGGTCTTATTTTGGTTCAGCAGTGTTGGCTGCCACCCACCACGGAGCCCAACAAGGAGACGCTGCAAGTTTGCAGGTGCTGAAAGCTTGCAGACGTCAGCCGTACAACACTGCCATAACCCAATGCGCCTAGACCAAGGTAGGCTATTTGCGCAGGGTTAACCCTTCCCGCCAGAAAATTGGAAGGAAACAGAAGAGATAAGTAGATAGGACAGACTAAACATGAGAGATAAAGACGAAGTTGTAGGGAAGAGAGATACGAAAAGGCAACCACCGATTTTGCCTGGGTGGGTCAGGCCGGGGTGCCGTCTGCTTGAAGCCGGGGCCAAAGAGGTATGTTGCCGCTGCCGGGGGGCCTTTCAAGTCCAATCAGCCGGCGTCGGCTCAGCCCCCAGGATTCTCTTTTCCCCGGACACAGCAAAGCCACGCACGGCTAGGCGTGGGAGGGAGTTGAAACTCCCCCGTTAGCTCGGGTCCGTGGTGTCGCTACACACGAAACACCTGCTTACGCAGACGCCCCTGCGGGGTCCCAATTTTGTAGAAGCAAGACGTAGCTTGTTTCATTATGACCGTACGTGTCACCTCTCCAGTAGAAATTTTTCGTTCACATGAATGGCAAATCTTGACAAAAAGTGGGCTTCTCGCTTTCGGTGCACTCATTTAGAAAACATTTCCACGTCAAAGCTTCCGTGTCATATGGTACTTACGCGGCTAAAAAAGTATGATTTAGAGTGATGTCAACGTAAAAAAGAAACAGCCTCACTCGACTACAAAGGAGTGATAATGCGCAATGTTAGGCCCCGCTTAAATTTTAGATTGACAGAAATAAGACAGCACTCTACTGTAATGCAACAATCTGAAAAAAAGAGACGTTGATTGGGTAAAAAAACAATTTTAAACAAATAAAATTGATGTTTAGAAATTCTTTCTTAAGCTCAATACATTGCTTTTGGCAAAACTGTTGACTGATTGATTTTGTGCGGTTTAACGTCCCAAAACCACCATATGATTATGAGAGACGCCATAGTGGAGGGCTCCGGAAATTTCGACCACCTGGGTTTCTTTAACGTGAAACCAAATCTGAGCACACGGGCCTACAACATTTCCGCCTCTATCGAAAACGCAGCCGCCGCAGCCGGGAATCGAACACAGGACCTGCGGGTCAGCAGCCGAGTACCTTAGCCACCAGACCACCGCGGCGGGGCTTGGCAAAACTGTCTACTGCGAGTTTTGCGTATATTTATACCATAGCGTCACTTATCCGTGCCTATGGAATACTATCCATGCTGAAACAGCGTGAAAACCCTTCCTGCGCACACAGGACACCCCACACACGCTTTTTCTTGTCACTTGCCTTTATGTGTTCATCGTATTCTTTTGCGCGCTCCTTACTAACATGGATCCACACGGACTAGCCCAGCTAACTGCACATGTGCAGTACCATCCCATCGTTTTTAAGCGTTTGTGTTGTACTCCATAGCGAGAGGAAACGCTGAAAGCAATCCTGAATATTTTTAAGAAGAATAATCCACGCAACTACCTCACCAACCAGTTCTCGAGTCACTGCTCAGCTGTCAGCAGTTGTGCTTTTTGATCTGATCATCATCAGCCTAAATTCAGCCACTGGAGGAGAAAGGCCTCTTCTATGTTTCTTCAAACAACCTGGTGCTAGGATTTCCGCTGCCATGCTATACGTGCGAACTCCATCACATCTCTTCGCCTAATTTTATGTCTTCATCTCACGCCTTTTCCTTCTCTTAGAACCCAGTCATTTCCCCTAACGACCAGTGGTTATCCTGCGTACGTGCTTAGCACCCAGCGTATGTTCATTTTTTTTCTTTTTGATGTCAACTATGATATTTCTAACCTCCGTGTGATGCCTGAACCACTCTACTCTCTTCCTGTCCTTTAAGCTGACACGTGTCGTTTTCCTCCCCGCCGCTCGTTGTGCGATCCGCAAGTCTTCCGGAAGGTTCCTTGAGGTCTGCAAGCCAATGAATGATTGTCGCTGATGGCTTGGAATGGACTACCGTATAAATAAGTACGCAACTAACTGATGACCCGTTTGACTGCGAGACATTCCTTTTTTGTAGCTGAATAATTATACTCAGCTTTCGACAGAGTGCGGCTTGTGTAAGCATTAACTATCTCTTCCCCGTTCTGCCACTGAACAAGAATAGCATGGAGGCCAACGTTGCTGGCGTCTGTATGAATGTCTGTTTTGGCATCTTCATCAAAATGAGCGAGTATGGGAGGTGACTACAAACGCCGTCTTAACTCAGAGAAGGCTTCTTCTTGCTCTTGTTGCCAGATGAATGGTATACCTTCCTTCGTAAGCCGTGTCAGTGGTGCCGCAATACTGGAGTTTTCAGCGAAGCGCCTATAGTAGGCACAAAGCCCCAGCATACGTCGCATAGCCTTTTTGTCTCTTGGCCTTGGGATATTTTCTGCCGCAGTGATTTTATCTTGGTCTGGGCGGACACCCTGAGAACTTACAATGTGCCTGAGGAACCGAAGCTCACACAATCCAAAGTGGCACTTTTCGGGTTTGATCGCAAGTGCAGCCGTGCGAATAGCGTTCAGTACCCTTCTCAATTTCTGTACCTGCTGCTCGAACGTAGTGGAAAAAATAACTACGTCATCAAGATAGACAAGGTATGACATACATTTGAGGCCGGAGAGCACAGTGTCCATCATCCTCTGGAAGTTAGCTGAAGCAGAAGACAAACCACATGGGAGTACTTTGAACTCGTAGAATCCATCGGGTGGCACAAACACCGTCTTCTTACGATCTCGTTCGTCGACTTCTATTTGCCAGTACTCGCTCTTTAGGTCCAACAATGAAAAAAGTGAGTATTGTGCAGTTTATTTAACGTACCGTCGACTCGTGGGAGTGGGTACACGTCCCGCTTCGTGACGAGGTCAAGTTTTCTGTTGTCAATATGGACAACCTCGACTGAATTTCGCCGCTGGAATCGGCGTGAGCGTCCACATTGAGTTGATGTCATGCACCGTATATGTATACTTATCTATATATATTAGAACGCAAGTAAGGAAAAAAAAGCTTCCGAAAAATGACTCCAGTGCGTGGAATCGAACGTGGGGCCTCCGCATCATGCATTCGAGGCGTTGGCAACTTAGCCACCGAGAGGCAACTCCTTCAACGTTCAAGCAGCAAGGTATTATTATCTACCACTTACCGCTGTTGACGGGCATCTTGGGGAGGGGACTAAATAAATAAGTTTACTGACGCCATAACTGAGAAGCGTTACGTAAGGGACTACTCATGTCGAATTGCCACAGTGCTGCGCAGAAAGCTGTGGATCAGGCTTCTGATTTGCTGCGCTATGCAAGATGAAGAAAATACGTAGAGTAACAATATTTGAAGTCGTAAGCTCACCAAAAAAGAGTTTGGCAACAAACATTGTAGCACTTGTTCAGAATGTTGTAGACAGATCATTGTGAATGGTGCGCCGATGCGTCGCCCGTAGAACGTGTGTGAATGAGAAACATTTTTTCCCGAAATAACTTAAGTTCCATCTGAACTTCAATGCAGGTGACAATTCATTTACTTGGGCTTATATACCTTGGCTATATAACTTAGAATATATAACTTGGGTATAAGTGTGTCAAGCGATTTGCCAAGATTAGCAAATCGTAAATGCATATCCATATTTGTGAAAAATAGATTTTGCTAAAAAGTTGGGAAAAACATTTATGCACATGTATACAGAAGGTCAATTTCTGGAAGACCAGAAATTACAAATAGGTAAGAGCTAATTTAGCTCGTAATTGTAAAAAAATAGCTGAACGTATGAACAGAAATTACGCCCTTTGTTGACGAGAACATGCGACTTGATGAGGTCGTTTTCACGTGCTGTTGCAAACTGTTAGAGCTTCTACGAGAGTTCCAATATGGCTTCCTGTGGCATGCCCCCAAACATTTCTTTATTTTGCATTATCCTACATGTGCTCAAAAAACAATACCTGTTGTGACACTCAAGCCCAGCCGGAGCACATTTGCTGGTCCGGAAATTATTGCCAGCTGGCTCCACGTTGCTGCGCCAAATAAGCGCAGATGACATTTCAGAGTAACGCTAAACGTGGCCATTAGGACCATGACCAGTAATATTGCTGTGATTTCACAACACCTGCGTGTTAGTGTGTCTGACCTCGTAATGGAAAGAATTACAGTTATCAACACATTTGCTTCATTCGCACGTTACTGAAATACATGCAAGAAATGATTTGTATTGGTAACAAGCCTCCCATCAACTTGTAAACTGTCTCAGCATGCTTTGTTTATGTGTGCCATGGCTGAAACTGGTAGTAGAGTAATATAGAACGCCAAACATTATCAAAGTGATGGTCGCATTTACAGAATAAGATACCATAATCTTGGTATTCCCATTTTTATTTACACAAGGAAGCCTTGAATAATTGATATGTGGGGTTTAACATCCCAAAACCATCATATTGTTCATCATCATCATCATCATCCACGTAACAATATGAATATGAGAGTCGCTGTAGTGGAGGCCTCCGGAATTTAGACCACCCCAAATCTGAGCACACGGGCCTACAACGTTTCCGCCTCCATCGGAAATGCAGCCGCTGCAACCAAGATTCGATCCCGCGACCTGCGGGTCAGTAGCCTTAGCCACTAGACCACCGCGGCGGGGCCTAGCGAGCCGAGGCCAGGCGTCGGAGAATTCGAGGTAAACGTGCTGACAGCTGTACGTGCAGTAAGAAGATCGCAAGTGAATGTATGCAAATCATTCAAAATAGATAACCGGTGCATGGCGTGCTATTGAAAGTGGGATCATAAATAACCTTCAAGCTTCTGCTAGTGCAGACAGATGGTACATAGAAACCAATATCTGTGCGCGCCTTTGTGTGCGTTCTCGTCTGTTGTACTTCTATGCAGTTATCTACACTGTTGTGGTGTATATTTACCCTGCAAATTCTTTCATTTATTAGCACACCTTGATGAGTGAACGCGGACAATGCCGTTATATTTTTCCAAGCTTTTTCTCTCATATTCTTTTGCAAAATATTGAACCTAATATGATAATGAACACAGATATGTGCACTAAACAGAAGTAAACGTGTAGTTGCTTAATAGTAATTAGTATAGTTACTAAGGCGCAAACGTGATGTCTCACTTCTTAATGATAGACTAAAAGTTGAGCTAGCGCTATTCCTCTACTAACCTGGAGAAAAATTTTACTGACCTACATTTTACTATCTTCCTTTACTAAGGAGTTATCCCATTCGAATCAAGCAAACGGGTAGTAGTTATTTATAAAGTATACTGATTTTTTTTAAAAGTACAAGCTTTCACTCGTGTACCACTTCGTCATGGCTAGCCTATTTGACTTTTTTTGTTCACCACCCTAACAGATAAACATATCTTGTGGCTACGCAAACTTTACAACCACATTGATGTTGTAAAATTACCATACTTTCTATATACTTATGCGTTTTGAAAAGTTTTGGGTGGTTATAACGCACAACATTCTTGATTATAATTCTGGAGAAGTAGCGCGTTGTAAGTCCCAAAACACCCACTTCTGCTCATTGCAGCAGGCTAAAAAAAAGAGCTATGGACGAAGACGGGACACAGAGCAACTGCCGTGTTAGGTGGGCTCATCCCATTGTCTAGCCAAATAACGGAAATACAAGAGAAGTGATGACGCAGAAATATAATGAAAGTAGTTGTAAAAAGACTACGAAGAAATAAGAAATTAACATAAGCAGACACGTGACGAATGTTAAAGCTATGACGAAAATCTGTCTCCCTCAGCAAACATGCCTGCCTTTATGAATGTATGAATATTGATCACCAAGTACTATTTTGGTCTGAGTATCCCCTTGGGATAACGCCCATGACCTTTCACAGTGTAATTTGGCTCTGCCGTATTCTCACATTTGTTGGTCGTAAGAAGCATGGTCTTTGGTTTTTCTCTTTAATGGTAGCCATGTCAAAAGCCCTGCATCCAGATCGCATATCAAAAAAAAAAGATACGAGTAGCTTGCTTCGCGCCCTTCGGTATAGGGTATTAGGCTGTGATGCTTCCTAGCGTTTTCTTGCCCTTCCACGATCTTGAAAGCCCGTCGAAGCACACTGTAGAGACTATGTGCACTCTCACTGGCGTAGTCGTCTCTTCTGCAGCTTTTCTCATACCTATGTATGTTTGGTTCATTTTCACCCTTTTAACATTGCCAGCTTGCAAGCCTAACGTATGTTGACCCGGTCTGATCGGACAATTTGTGTCTGGACTGCGAATGAAATATTCTAAGTTTTACAGAATATCTACCGTGCTCTAATAAATATGAAGTCGCAGTACATATTCCTAACCTTGTTTAATAATCTTTGAGTCGCGACATCGGCTCTTCATATTACGTTGCTGTAGAACTTGGCCTGTTCATCAGTGTAACTTTGTTAATATCGGTAAAGCAGGATTAACTAAAATATTTTGAACTATTTTGAATATCACTAATATCAATTAGAAAATACATTATGGCTTTTTATTTGATTTTTGAACAAAGGAAGCAGTAAATAAAATCTAGACTTCCTTAAAAAGGAGCCAAAGTGACTCGAAAGGATGCGAGAATTGTGTAATATACAAAACATAACATTGCGGCAGCATACTAGCTCGAGTACTGATGCCTTTCAATGTATTTTTTATCTTCTAAGTTTTAAAGATGATCCTTAGTCACCATACTCTGAAGCCGGGTATTATCGGTTTAACAAGTGGGCATGCTCCGCGCCCAAAAAGAAATAATTCTTTTGAACACATATTCAGCAAAATAATTGGTCACTGGGCATACAATTATAGTGCGAACTATTTCTGCTACTGTTAAAAATGCTAGTCCCAACACGTGAATATTCAGTCTGGCAGATTTCTCTACAATCTGAGCTAGTCGTCCAGCAGTATTTCCGTCGGATATCGATTTCAAAAGGAGTCAGTGATTAGGCCAAAAGTAATCAAAGTAGCCAAGCCCTAGAAACTTATCGCCAGTGTTCTACTTGAAATATTGAAGAGGTTTATTATAGCAGTGTCTTACACATTTCAGCAATGAATATTATCATTTTGAATTAGCAGCAAAATAAAAATAAAAGCGTACTTATTTTTTACACTTGCATATTCTTCATGCAATATGCAAGCTGTAAATAAACAAAAAACTTTTAAATTCCGTGTGCCTGTCCTACTGACTATAAGGACACGTTGGAGGATTCACGAGAAACAGATTAAGATTAAAACATTTCAGCGAATGAGTCAATAGGTAAAACCTTATTGTCTATAGAAGCAAGTCGCGGTAAGCGATGTTTAGTAGGCACCGTGATGCCAGTCCACTTTTGTTTTGCTGCGGATATTTTCTGGCAAGTTTACACTCGAATACTCGTGATGCATTAGTATTAGGAACTTCTCGTAGCGTTTGAGCAAACCTGCTAGCCAAAAGGCGAAGTTACACTTTACCACTTTATCTTGACTGTGTCGGTATTACTTTTTGGTTTTTTATTTATACCAATTTATGGAATCATCCGATTTCTCGGCAATCTCTCACTCCAGGTTTGAAGTTTAAGTAAGGAAGAAGAAGAGCTCAGCGGCTGTGTCTTTGAAGAAACACCTGCCTTAGGTTGAAGTGTCTTGATGGGTTTATACCAGGCTGTTGAGGGCAGCAAGACAGGTGAATGCATCGGCCAACACTTCTGAAAAAGTTTAAAACGAACGATTGTTTTTAAGCTTGCTTAGTATTTCCCTGCAAAATACAAAAGAACACAACTAAATGCGCCGAAATAGAAGTCTAGGGCCGCCAGAGTAACCATGACACTAAGAAAAAATTATTGTCCTTAACGGGATCGTAAAGTCATGAATTTAGCGCGACGTCGGCACCCGGCAACCTTGTCGTCCTTAAAATAGGCATGATTTAAAGTTTCTGAATGATTGACCAAAAAATATAAAACTAAATAAACAAAGTGTCTTCATTTTGGCAGTAAAATATAAGGATCCCGTGTTTGTGTGATTCTTGTGTCGAGTAAGAGAAACTTATGCACAAAAAAGAGCATTCTAAACATAACAAGCATTGCAATATCGAATGTCACTGTGTGTATGCTTCGTGAAACAACCAAACAGTTTTGTAAAGTTACCCCTGGCCTCAAGAAAGCTTCAATGAGCAAATAAGTTCATTTGTGTTATGCATTGTGCTATAATGGTTATGTGAAAACATTACTTCTGAAACACACGAAATATGCTGTTACACCACAACGCGTACGACGAGCTTTACTTCTACAGCTAAAAAAAAAACCCAAATGAAGTGTGACAAGCGTGCAGCACGTACACCGCAATGCCTAAATTTATAGGCAACAGGTCGACGCCATACTCTGGAGGTTCACGCAGTTCCGGCGTGTAATCTTGTAAACTTGTGTTTACAACTTAGTGGGTTAGATTTGTGCAGGATAAAATCCTAAAAACAGCAGAGTAAGGAAGCGTCACGCCACCTTAATAAAAGGCTGAAGAAGTAAAAATAATACCCCAACCTACGTTGCCCCGCGTAAACAGGAATTACGCTGAGCCCCGCCACGGTGGTCTAGTGGCTAAGGTACTCGGCTGCTGACCCGCAGGTCGCGGGTTCGAATCCCGGCTGTGGCGGCTGCATTTCCGATGGAGGCGGAAATGTTGTAGGCCCGTGTACTCAGATTTGGGTGCACGTTAAAGAACCCCAGGTGGTCAAAATTTCCGGAACCCTCCACTACGGCGTCTCTCATAATCATATGGTGGTTTTGGGACGTTAAACCCCACAAATCAATCAGGAATTACGCTGACTTTTCTGAAGCGTGGCAGGCGAAATTCTCAGTCGTGGAACTCGCTCTTTCCGGCTGCCTATATGAGCAACGTAAAGAAATATACTAGAGACCAAATATTAATTCGATGGGAGCCGGCGTCCGGGCCTCTGACGCTGGAGAGGAAAAAAAAAATCAATCCTACTAACCTTCCTCTCGACAACGTTCGAGAGTCACGTACGAAGAGTTTACGCATTACACAGTGCCGCTCTCGATTTCCATCCATCGAAAATAGCCTCGTAGTAACGATGTCCTTGAAGTGTGCGACAAAAAGCATAACAATCGCGTTTTAAGTAAAGAAATAATGAAATGTGACGCCGTCATTTTTCAGTCAGTTGTGAGTTTTATTGTTGTGAAGATGACGACAATGATGAATATGGCGCTTTTAAAACTTTTACCAGTGCAGCGTTACCACCCTAATACAAAAAAGGCTCCTGTCAATGTGAAATAAAACGCAATGACTACTATGGAAGTGCATAAAAATACATTTTTTTTCACCAATTTTTTTACCGGAAATATATTGCAGAAAGAATACATTTTATTTCATGCGCTCTATAAAGAAAATATCCAAGATGAGAATCAACCTTTGGTAAGAAATACAGCCGCGGTGAAGGTGGCAATGAAATATATTTTTGTTCCCAGCTCTCAGCAGTTGGAGAAAAATTCTGTTCTGCGAAGGTTGCTTCGTGGTCGGAGAGAACGAGCTGAACTGCAGGAATTCATGATTTGACACAGAAGCTCTATGCCGATAAGCACGCACTTTGTAGATAACGTAAAATACTGTAATTTGACGGTCTTAAGCCTTACGCGGAAAAAGTGTGTGCGATCAAACTTATAATTAGACATGAATGTAAAGCAGTCAGCTCGAAACACATTAGTTGAACTTTGAATGCACCCTCTGAACAACTCTGCCAGTGCGCCTCTTAGCCAAGCAGAAAAACTCAGTCCGTTTTTGAAAATTTTTTCATTCAATCGTGAAATATTTGTTTCATTTATAATTATTTCTGTCTATTTCTGTCTTTCCAGTTTGTCTCGCTTTCCCTCCTCCCCTCCCACCCCAAATAGCTCTTGAGGAAATTTTATACGCAGAATAAAAAATCTACTTCTAAATATTAAGTTGTTTTTCTTTCTCTTTGCCACAGATGGCTTCATTAGATGGCTTCAACAGATGGCTTCATTAGTGAAGGAGAGCCTAGCACATTCACACACGTGTACATTACAATGAAACCATGTCCAGAATAAGGCAGCCAGCACTTCACGGAAACCAAACAAAAAGAACAAGGAGTGATTCTGCAACTACATATTACAAAAATACTCGTATGAATCCATCTACCTCGTGCCTCATTTTGCCGCCAAGAGAGCCACTTCCTTATTGTTTGGTAATCAGGATATTTTTCATACCACAGACTCACTTTGCTACTTGTCCTTCTAATTACATTCAAGACCATTTTCACCACTTGTTATCCAGGCGACTGTACCGTTTATTCTGCTTCGCTTGAAAAGTCCATGTGGTGGCCCCTTCTCCGTCCCATTAAGCAGCAGCAGCAGCAGCAGCAGCAGCAGCAGCAGCAGCGGCAGCGGCAGCGGCAGCGGCGGCGGCGGCGGCGGCGGCGGCGGCGGCGGCAGCAGCAGCAGCAGCAGCAGCAGCAGCAGCAGCAGCAGCAGCAGCAGCAGCAGCAGCAGCAGCAGCAGCAGCAGCAGCAGCAGCATTTTTTTCTTAATTTCAATTGTGACATTCTTAACCCCGGTTCCTTCCCTGACCCACTGAAGACTCAGCCAGAAAGCTTCACATACCTGTTTTACCAGTCGAGAATTAGCAGATCGCTTTCGCTTTCATTTTATTATATATTTCTGTAAATGCAATCTTAAGTGTGTAAACTGTTAGGACGAGCAAGAAAGCATGATATGTTGTTAATACACCGACACCGTAAAACTACACGGGTTAACCTTCGACCCACTAAGGAAGCAGAGCACTTTATATGATTATGGAAATTGTGTGTTCGCTTGGCAGGCTGGAGTTACGGTGAGAGCATTATAACAAGCTTTAGGCCATTTCGTGGTTTCAAAATTTTACTATGCATTTTATAAACTGGAGTGGCGGAATGCCAAGTCTTTCGTTCATTCTAATGTATTTTATTTGTTGTTATTTCAATTTTCCGCGAAAAGTCGCTTCGCGGCGCTATGAACTCATTTTTAGGGGGAAAGAGGTGGGAGAGGGAGGCGTAACGCTGCTTTTTTTGTGGTTGTGGTACAAAAACTAGGTGGAATTGTTGGAGCGAAAGTTATCGGAGCAGTACAAATACTTATACTGGAAGAGGAAGTTATGCATCCACCAACAAGATCATCATCATAATCTTAATCATCATCATCATCATCATCATCATCATCATCAGCCTGACTACGTCCACAGCAGGACAAAAGCCTCTCCCATGTTCCGCCAGTTATCTCGGTCCTGTGCTAGCTGCTGCCAATTCATACCCGCAAACTTCTTAATCTCATCTGCCCACCTAACCATCTGTCTCCCCATCACCCGCTTGCCTTCTCTGGGAATTAAATTAGTTACTGTTAATGACCAGCGGTTATCCTGTCTACGTGCTACATGCCTGTCCCATGTCTATTTCCTCTTCTTGATTTCAACTATATCCTCAACCCCCGTTTGTTTCCTAATCCACTCTTCTCTTTTCTTGTCTCTTAAGGTTTCAACTAACATTTTTTTCCATTTATTTCTTTCCATTTCCAATTTAAGCTGAACCCTCTGTGTGAGTGTCCAGGTTTCTGCTCCGCAGCTAAGTACCCGCAAGATACAGCTGTTATTTACCTTCCTATTGAGGGATAGTGGCAATCTACCTGTCCTAATTTGAGAGTGCTTGTCAAATGTGCTTCACTCCATTCTTATTCTTCTAATTACTTCAATCTCGTGGTTCGGCTCCATGGTTATTGCCTGTCCTAAGTAGACATAGTCTTTTACAACTTGAAGTGCACTATTACCTATCTCGAAGCGCTCCTCCCTTCCGAGGTTGTTGTACATTACTTTCGTTTTCTGCACATTAATTTTAAGACCCACATTTCTGCTCTCTTTGTCTAACTCCGTAATCATGAGTTGCAATTCGTCCCCTGAGTTACTCAGCAATGCAATGTCATCAGCGAAGCACAGGTTAGTGAAGTACTATTCATTAACTCTTATCCCTAACTGTTCCCATGCTAGGCCTTTGGAAACCTCCTGTAAGCACGCGGTAATAGTATTGGGTAGATTGTATTCCCCTGCCTTACACCTTTTTTGATTGGTATTCTATTGCTTTATTCGTGAATTACTATGGTAACAGTTGATCCCCTGTAGGTTTCTTCCAGGATGTTTATATATGTTTCGTTGATGCCCTGATTCCACAGTGTCTGCATGACTGCTGATATTTCTACTGAATCAAACGCCTTCTCGTAATCAATGAAGGCTATGTATCATCATCATCATCATCACCATCATCATCATCATCATCAGCCTGTCTACGTCCACTGCAGGCCAAAGGCCTCTCCCATGTTCCGCCAGCTAACCCGGTCCTGTGCTTGCTGCTGCCAATTTATACCCGCAAACTTCTTAATCTCATCTGCCCACCTAAACTTCTGTCTCCCCCTAACCCACTTCCCTTCTCTGGGAATCCAGTCAGTTACCCTTAATGACCAGCGGTTATCCTGTCTATGCGCTACATGCCCTGCCCATGTCCATTTCTTCTTCCTGATTACAGCTACGATATCCTTAATCTCCGTTTGTTCCCTAATACACTCTGCTCTCTTCTTGTATCTTAAGGTTACACCTACCATTTTTCTTTCCATTGTTTCGCTGCGTCATCCTCAATTTAAGCTCAACCCTCTTTGTGAGTCTCCAGGTTTCTGATCCGTAGCTAAGTACCGGCAAGATACAGCTGTTATATACCTTCCTCTCGAGGGATAGTGGCAATCTGTCTGTCATAATATGAGAGTGCTTGCCGAATGTGCTCCACCCCATTTTTATTCTTCTAGTTACTTCAATCTCGTGGTTCGGCTCTGCGGTTATTGCCTGCCCTAAGTAGACATAGTCTTTTACAACTTCAAGTGCACTATTACCTATCTCGAAGCGCTGCTCCTTGCCGAGGTTGTTGTACATTACCTTCGTTTTCTGCAGATTAATTTTAACACCCACCTTTCTGCTCTCCTCGTCTAACTCCGTAATCATGAGTTGCAATTCATCCCCCGAGTTACTCAGCAATGCAATGTCATCGGCGAAGCGCAGGTTACTAAGGTATTCTCCATTGACTCTTATCCCTAACTGTTCCCATTCTAGGCTTCTGAAAACCTTCTGTGAGCACGCGGTAAATAGCATTGGGGAAATTGTGTCCCCCTGCCTTACACCCTTCTTGATTGGTATTCTGTTGCTTTCTTTATGAATCACTATGGTAGCAGTTGATCCCCTGTAGATTTCTTCCAGAATATTTATATATGCTTCATCTACGCCCTGATTCCACAGTGTTTGCATGACGGCTGATATTTCTACTGAATCAAACGCCTTCTCGTAATCTATGAAGGCTATGTATAGTGGTTGGTTATACTCTGAGCATTTCTGTATTACCTGATTCATAGTATGAATGTGGTCAATTGTTGAGTAGCCTGTTCAAAATTCTGCTTGTTCTTTTGGTTGATTGAATTCTAATGATTTCTCTACTTTGTTAGCAATTACCTTTGTGAATAACTTGTATACTACAGAGAGCAAGCTGATCGGCCTGTAATTCTTCAAGTTCTTGTCATCTCCTTTCTTATGTATTAAGATGATGTTAGCGTTCTTTCAAGACTCTGGTACTCTTCCCTTCGGGAGACACCTCGTAAACAGGGTGGCTTTCTAACACAATCTGTCCTCCATGTTTCAGCAGATCTGATGTTACCTGATCCTCACCAGCAGCTTTGCCCCTTTGCATGCTCTCCAAAGCTTTTCTGACTTCTTCTATCATTACTGGTGGGGTGTAATCTGGGTTACTGCTAGTTCTTATAGTATTAAGGTCGTGGTTGTCTCGGCTACTGTACTGATCTCTGTAAAACTCCTCCGCTATTTTAACTATCCTATCCATATTGGTAGTTATTTTGCCTCTTTTGTCCCTTAGTGCATACATCCGACTTTTGCCTATCCCAAGTTTCCTCTTCAATGCTTTGACACTTCCTCCGTTTTTCAGAGCGTGTTCAATTCTCTCCATGTTATACCTTCTTACATCGCATACCTTACGTCTATTAATCAACTTCGAAAGTTCTGCCAGTTCTATTTTGTCTGTTGTACTTGACACTTTCATGATTTGACGCTTCTTAATTAGGTTCTTCATTTCCTGGGAAAGCTTGCCAGTGTCCTGTCTAACTACCCTGCCTCCAACTTCCACTGCACACTCCGTAATGATACTCGTCAGATTATCATTCATTCTATCTACGCTAAGGTTGGTTTCCTCACTAAGAGCCGAGTACCTGTTCTGCAGCGACACTCTGAATTCCTGTACTTTCCCTCTCAGTGCTAGCTGATTGATTGGCTTCTTGCGTATCAGTTTCTGTCGTTCCTTCTTCAAGTCTAGGCGAATTCGAGACCGTACCATTCTATGGTCACTGCATCGTACCTTGCCAATCACTTCCACATCCTGCACGATTCCAGGGTGTGCACTCATTATAAAGTCTATTTTCTTCTTATTTTCGCCATTAGGGCTCCTCCATGTCCACTTGTGGTTTTCTCGTTTTCGATAGAAGGTATTCAAAATCCGTAAATTATTGCGTTCTGCGAATTCTACTAGTAGCTCTCCTCTGGAGTTTCTTGTACCGATGCCATAATCTCCTACTGCCTCCTACATGCTCACGTCAAATAACTCACGGCCCTCAGTCCCCAGCAGCTGCGAAGCAACTGACCACGGTGGCGGTCAGATTTCCAACGCAGCAGAGGGTGCTAAGAATCTCTGGATGCGGATAGGCCGCCATTGGAACCTGAACTTGGCAACATTTAACGCTAGAACCTTATCTAGTGAGGGAAGTCTAGCTGTACTATTAGAGGAGCTAGAGGGTGTTAAATGGGATATAACAGGCCTCAGTGAGGTTAGGAGGACAGATGAGGCCTATACGGTGCTACAGAATGGGCACGTCCTTTGCTACAGGGGCTTGGCAGACAAAAGAGAACTGGGAGTGGGGTTCCTAATTCACAGAAACATAGCTGGCAACATAGAGGAATGCTATAGCATTATTGAAAGGGTGGTAGGTATCGTAATTAAACTGAATAAAAGATACAAAATGAAGGTAGTACAGGCTTACGCGCCTACATTTAGCCATGATGACGCTTCAGTTGAAAGCTTCTATGAAGACGTGGAATCGGCAATGAGTAAGGTAAAAACACAGTATACTATAGTGATGGGCGACTTTATTGCAAAGGTAGGGAAGACGCAGGCTATGTATAGTGGTTGGCAATATTCTGGACATTTATCCATTATCTAATTGATAGTATTTAATGTTGTCGATTGTTGTGTAGCCTGTACTAAATCCTGGTTGTTCCTTTGGTTGATTAAATTATAATGTTTTCTTTACTCTTTCAGCAATTACCTTTGCAAATAGCTTGTATTCCACAGAAAGTAAGCTGATTGGTCTGTAATTCTTCAAGTCCTTGTCATCTCCTTTCTCATGTTTTAGATGATGTTAGCCTTCTTCCAAGACTCTGGTACTCTTCCCGCCAGGAGACACCTCGTAAACAAGGTGGCTAGTTTTTCTAACACAATCTGTCCTCCATCTTTGAGT
Source organism: Rhipicephalus microplus (assembly GCF_043290135.1). Classification (NCBI taxonomy): domain Eukaryota; kingdom Metazoa; phylum Arthropoda; class Arachnida; order Ixodida; family Ixodidae; genus Rhipicephalus; species Rhipicephalus microplus. The sequence continues at coordinate 118,944,596 of NC_134704.1, forward strand.
AGATCTCACGTTACCTGGTCATCACCAGCAGCTTTGCCTCTTTGCATGCTCTCCAAAGCTTTTCTGACTTCTTTTATCACTACTGTTGGCTTGTCATCTGGGTTACTGCTAGTTTATATATCATTAGGGTGGTTGTTCTGGCTACTGCACAGATCACTGTGAAACTCTTCCGCTATTTTAACTATCCTATCCATATTTGTAGTTATTTTGCCTTCTTTGTCCCTTAGTGCATACATCTGATTTTCGCCTATCTCAAGTTTTCTCTTCCCTGCTTGGACGCTTCCTCCATTTTTCAGAGCATGTTCAATTTTCTCCAAATATACCTTCTTACATCGCATACCTTACGCCTACTAATCAACTTCGAAAGCTCTGCCAGTTCTATTTTGTCTGTTGTACTTCAGATTTTTATAATTTGACACTTCTTAATGAGATTATTTGTTTACTCGGAAAGCTTGCCAGTGTCCTGTCTAACTACCCTGCCTCCAACTTCCACTGCACACTTCGTAATTACACTCGTCAGATTATCATTCATTGTATCTACGCTAAGGATGGTTTCCTCACTAAGAGACGAGTACCTGTTCTGAAGTGAGACTCTGAATTTCTGTAATTTCCCTTTCAGTGCTAGCTCACTGATTCTTCTTTCGTATCAGTTTCTGTCGTTCCTTCTTCAAGTAGAGGTGAATTCGAGACCATACCATTCCATGGTCACTGCATTGTACCTTGCCAACTACTTCCACATCCTGCACGATGCCTGGGTGTTCACTCACTATAAAGTATATTTCGATCTTATTTTCGCCATTTGGGCTCCTCCATGTCCACTTGTGGTTTCCTTGTTTTCGGTAGAAGGTATTCGAAATCTGTAAATTAGTGCGTTCTGTGAATTCTTTCAGTAGCTCTCTTCTGGAATTTCTAGTAGCGATGCCATGTTCTCCTACTGCCTGGTGTTCAGCCTGCTTCTTCCCTAACTTTGCATTAAAGTGGCCCATTACTATAGTATACTGTGTTTTTACCTTACTCATTGCCGATTCCACGTCTTCATAGAAGCTTTCAAATGAAGCGTCATCATGACTTGATGTAGGCGCGTAAGCCTGTACCACCTTCACCTTGTATCTCTTATTCAGTTTAATTACGATACCTACTACCCTTTCAATAATGCTATAGTATTCTTCTATGTTGTCAGCTATGTTTCTGTGAATTAGGAACTCCACTCCCAGTTCTCTTCTGTCAGCCAAGCCCCGATAGCAAAGGACGTGCCTATTCTGTAGCACCATATAGAAATCATCTGAGCTCCTAACCTCACTGAGCCCTATTATTTTCTATTTAACACACTCTAGCTAATCGATTAGTACAGCTAGGCTTCTATCACTGGATAAGGTTCTAAGTTGAAACATTGCCAAGTTCAGGTCCCAATGGCGGCCTGTCTGGACCCAGAGATTCTTAGCACCCTCTGCTGCGTTGCAGATCTGACCGCCGCCGCCGTGGTCAGTTGCTTCGCAGCTGACCATGACGGTGGTCATGTGGGCCTCCACCCACATGGTCCACTCTTACTTGTAAGCCCGCAAAGACATCGCCGCTATAAAGTAGAGCCAACGTCGATAATCTAAAAGCTAGCGGAGTGAATTCTCATTTGAATGCGTAAATCAAGGGCAGACAATTAAACAAAAAACGACATTAAATATGCTTATGTCCCCATAATACTCGGCATTCGTATTATTAGCATTCTATCAATGGAGTTCTGCGCCAGCCGGCAGCTACTAATAAGTGTCATCAGTACAGGTTAGGTATTGTACATAGGCTCTGCTACGGTACTTTACTAATCAGTATATTGCTTAAATATGTCTCACTTCGCCTCTGCAAACAGCGCTAACTAAAGTCTGCTTCAACTTCTGGATCACTACTTAATCATCTTCCTATTGCCTCATCTTTTCTTCTTCTGTTATTGTTAGATATGTTGCTTAATGTTTAAGCCATACATTTCGGTATTGACTGCAGGAACTCCACATAAAAATATCTCTTTTTTTTCTTTTGTGACAACGCTCAAAACGCTTCTTGCGGAACTCCATAGTGGTGTACACTTGCATCAGCTCACATTGGCAGCTGTTATTTTATTGATATTTCTTGCCTATTGAGAGCATCTCTGCATTTTACAATGTTGTGTTCTCTCTTACACTTTGTTGCAGTCGACATAAGCCACACTCGCCCCCAGTTTTATGTCTTGAGGCCACTATCCCAGGCTTCTAAAACATTATGCTGTGCTCAATACATAAGATATCTCTTTAGACCTCAGGAAATTTCTGTTCTCCCCATTCCGGGGTAGCATAAGATGGCAATCACATGTGGCGTACATCCGCGCCCCGCGGCGAGTTGTACACAATTATGTGACACACATAACGAAAGGACAGGACTAGCCTGCGTACACAAGAGCCTTTTAATGTTCATCAAGTCGTCACCAGGCAGTCATATTCCTTAACCTATCTTACCCCCCCCCCCCCCCCCATAGAAGATTTAGTCTACACCAAGCTGATAAAACGATCACAAAATCAAAGAGATGTAGGTGCAGATAGATAGATAGATAGATAGATAAAAAACGCTGAAACTGTCTGAAAAGAGGTAAAAGTGCTTCTAATTAAAAAAACTCTTAAGGTGGCGGGCGCACAAAGCCTCTTTTGTTTTATGTAGCTTTCCTAATTGCGACGTTTGTGCTAGCCCTGGCGCGGGCTAGATATATGCCTTCACGCAAATAATGCTTTACTATAGTTATCCAGCTAAACTGCACACCTAACAGCCACGCCACAATGAAGAATAGCATTGCTCTTATATTTAGCTTTCCTGCCAAAAAATATGTAGGCTAATATCTTTACATTTTATCACGTTAGAAAAATTAACAGCGCCCTATTTTGAGAAAGCTGCATGCTGCCTAGTTCCCAATCGCATTATTAAAAAGATCCATTGCTGCAATTACAAAAACATGGTGCAATATATAACTGTTAAGTTGCAGACCAAAATATTGGCGATTTCAATTATTCTTGCTGCCTGCCTCCAATATAAGTGCGTAAAATAGTCTTATGCACGGCTCAACGCCTAGTATTTGAGGATGTCAAATTTTTTTTCACCAATATTCTTTTATTTAACAACCAAGGTAATTCCTGTAACAAATCTCGAGTTTTATCCTGCGCCACAGCGTTCACGTTTGTCATTCCTGCTTTCGTTCACATTTTATCAGTATACGAGAAGCTGTTCCGTCGTTTTAAAAGGGCTTCGCATTTAAAAACAAAATTGCTTTTCTTTCACATTTTGCACCACTTGGAAACTATTCACGTGAGCATGCGAACGAGAACAGCAGACAAAGTTGCTTTCCAGTACCGCGAGGTATGTTTTTATGCATTGTGAGGTTTTTATGCATTGTATGAAAACATAAGTGAACTGCATGCAGTGAACCTTGCAACTAAGTTTGCTAAGCGCGTTTCTAGAAACGTCATTGAAACATTTCTCAGATTCCTGTTTTGTTGTTCTTGTTGTTCTTGATGTAAACCTGTTCGGAACTAAATGTTTACCCTCTTTTTGTAAAATTTGCTCTTTTGCGACGAATCGTAAATTAACACTTTTTTAAACTCCAAAGATATGCACAGAAGCAACGGTAATAGCAAGAATGAACAAGGCGCTAGAAAATTCGCGGCGTTCTTATCGATAGCACAATATGATTGCTACTGAAAAAAAAGAAACAAAGTAAACTCTAGCCATAAAGAGCAACCTTGTCAGACCAGACAAAGTGCTTATCGAGGGGCAACAGGCACCGTCTCACACGCCTGAAAGCTCGCATTGTTTCTTACGCATTTTCTCAGCTCTTGTATTAATGCATTTCAAAGAGAAGCAGTTATGGGTACTACTTTTGCGGCCGCTCAACCAAGACGCTTTGAGATAAGCACGCTAGATTGTGATCGTTATCGAATGAAAAGCAATAAGCAGGCAGGAAGAGGAGGATGCGGAGGAGGAGGAATAAATGAGGAAGGACAGGGAGGTTAGCCAGTTCTCAGACCGGCTGGCTGCCCTGTACTGGGGAACGGGGTAAGGGGGATAGAGGATGAGAGAAAAGAGACGTTGTAAAAAAAGAAGAGAGAAGGTCATCAGATGATCCACGACGCTGTTTACAGTCTGTCTCTAAGACCACTTGCCCGCAGAAAGCGCAACAACGCTCTCAATGCCTTGCGTGCAGAGGACGGTCTCGGCCAGTGTCCTAATACCCTTTCTTCCGACAATTGGCGATTGTCTATTCTATGTAAAGCTTTCGACAGTTCTTTTCTTGACAAGCTGAAGCGGGGAAACTCGCATAGAAGATGGGAGAAAGTCTCTGCGCAGCCACACTTGTCACATGTCGGGCTTCTGGCCATTCCGATTCGAAACGAGTAAGCATTCGTAAAGGCTACCCCAATCCACAGACGGCGCAAAAGTGTCTCATCTGCTCTGGTTATTCCTGATGGAAGACGGAGCTGTAGGTGTGGGTCCAAATTATGAAGGCGGACGTTGGTGAATGCCGGTTAATTCCACTGAGCGAGTCTCAGTTCTCGTGCAAGTGATCGAAGCCTTGCAGCGGCATCTGTTCTTGATAATGGTATAGCTACACAAGAGGCATCATCATGAGCAGTTCGGGCTGCTTCATCTGCCCGGTCGTTTCCATCAATGCTGCAGTGGCCTGGTATCCATTGATACGCTATGTCATGTTGTTTTTCCATAGCCCGGTGATGAAGCAGTCGTATTTCAGCAATTAGCTGTTTGTTTGGTCCATGACGATATGGCGAGGCAATTCCCTGGAGAGCTGCTTTGGAGTTGGAGAATATTGACCATGTCTGTAGCGGTTCTTCAACTGGGAACTCCAGAGCGGCACAAATGGCGGCGAGTTCTGCTGCCGTGGATGAAGTCAGATGCGAGGTCCTGAACTTTATCGTGATGGATTTCTCCGGAATTACCACTGCGCCTGTTGAACTTGTTGATGTGACCGACCCATCCATGTAAATGTGAATGCGTCCACTGTGTTTCTCACGCAGAAGCAGTAATGTTGTTTGTTTTAGGGCCAAATTTGACAAATTTTTCTTCTTTTGCATTCCGGGGATGGTTATCAGGGCTTCCAGTGGATGTAGAATCCGCAATGGTAACGACGGTCATGCTGCGTGCGTGAAGTTCGTTGGAATCACCGTGCGATGTGGGGCAATAATAGAGCAGAACGCAGAGCGTGGTCTGGAAGTTGGAAGGGAGGCGAGGTGATGCGATTGAATTCGTGTGGCATGTCTTATGTGCGTTCTTAAAGCATCGACAGGAATGTAGGTTGTGATAGGGTGTTCATGAGCGATTGCGCCTGTCGCTGCTGAGGATGCGCATCTCGGCAGCCCGAGGCATATTCTCAGTGTTTGAGCTTGTAATGACTGGAGGACGTGTATGTTTGTTATGCGGGCCTTGCCAAGCACAGGTAGGCTGTAGCGCATGAAGGTGAGAAAAAGTGCAGCGTACAGTTGAAGAATGGCTCGTACCGATGCACCCCATGATTTTCCCGCAAGAAACCTTAGGACGTGGGTGGTCATGGTCAGTTTCTTCTTCATGTAAGCGATATGAGGGCTCCAAGACAAATCACAATCTATTGTTACTCCCAGGAAACAGTGAGTCTTTTGATAGCTGATTTTGTGCCCATTAATTCTGATGTGGTGTGGCGTCATTGTCTTGCGCGTAAACGCAACCAGTGAGCATTTCTCAGATGACAGCTCCAGTCCTCGTCCTTGAAGGTAGTTTGACGTCAGTGTAGCCGCTGCCTGAAGCCTGGCTCGTACGTGTAGACGCGTGACCCCTGATGCCCAGATGCAGATGTCGTCCGCGTATATCTACAGGTGTACGGAGTGTGGCAGGACGTCAACGAGGCCGATGAGTGCAAGGTTGAAAAGTATGGGGCTTAGGACCCCACCTTGGCCCGCAGGGGCGCCTGCGCAAATAGGCGTTTGGTGTGTAGCGACACCACGGACCCGAGCTAACGGGGGAGTTTTGACTCCCTCCCACGCCTAGCCGTGCGTGGCTTTGCCGTGTCCGGGGAAAAGGGGATCCTGGGGGTTGAGCCGACGCTGGGTGATTGGACCTTTAAGGCCCCCCGGCAGAGGCAACACACCCCTTTGGCCCCGGCTTCACGTAGACGGCACCTCTGGGCTGACCCACCCAGGGGAAATCGGCAGTCGCCTTTTCCTATCTCTCTCTCCCTATATCTTCCTCTTTTGTTCTCACTTTACATGTTTCCTGTCTTCTCCTCACTTCATTTTACTTCCCATTTTTCCTGGCGGCAAGGGTTAACCTTGTGTGGCTATCCAAACTAGGGTAAACCATATGGGGTTATAGTAACTGCGTACTGCTGGCGTTGCGCAGACATACCCACATGCTCTGCCACGTCCCCTTGTTGGACTCCGTGGTGGGTGGTAGGCGCCGTTACCGAAAAATACACATTTTCCCATGGGATCCTCGACCCCCTCTCTAAATGATCGTGCCTCGAAAAGGGTACGCACCGACGCAACTTCACTACTTTGGTCGAAAAACAGAGAAACTTTCCCAAAATACCATGTCCTCCACTGCGAACAATCTACAAAAGCTAGAGCAATCTCACCCTTTCTTGTGGCCAAGTGCTTGAGAGAGACCATTGGAATCGGTTATAAGGCCACGAAGATGGCAAGTGGAGATCTGCTTCTCGAATTAAAAGACAAGGAACAGTACAATAAACTCTCGCACCTCGTAGCCTTTGGTAACATCCTCGTCTCTGTGAGTGCACACCGTACAATGAATACAGTGAAGGGCGTGGTATCGGACGAAGATTTGATGACACTGAGTGAAGAAGAGCTTCTTGATGGATGGAAGGACCAAGGTGTAATACATGTCCAGCGCATCATAATCAGACGCAACAACAACGAAATAGCAACAAAGCACTCAATACTCACCTTCAACTCAACCACTTTACCTGAGACTCTCGAAACTGGCTATATAAAACTCCATGTCCGACCCTTCATTCCTAACCCGAGGCGTTGTTTCAAATGCCAGCGATTTGGTCATGCATCCCAGAGCTGCCGAGGGCAGCTGATCTGTGCTAAGTGTGGCACAATCGGCCACAGTGCTGATGAATGTAGTCATGATGAGGTCCTCTGTGCTAACTGCGAAGGTAGTCACCCCGCATACTCCAGAGCGTGCCCAGCCTGAAAAAAAGAAAAAGAAATAATAAATATAAAAGTGAAGGAAAATATCACATTCAGGGAAGCAAGACAACGGGTCTCACTAACATTGGCACTGAAAACACCTTTCGCCGAAGTGGTGCAACGAGGGGCGGCACCACAAAGGCCCTTGGCATTTGCCCGGACCTCGCCTAGCGTGCCGAGGCCAATGCCACAAGCCCCTACGGCGGGAGCAGCTAGCGCTGCCCTGCTCAAATTAAGCCTGTCCACACCAGCGACCACGACAAGCTCTGGCGGCAGCCAGGGCAATCACGAGGCCAAGGGTGCTCCATCGACCCCCAGCTCGGTAGGGACAAAGACTTCGTCGACCGAGGCGAAGTCTAAGCGACGCACAGATCGCTCTTTAGAGCGGGTGTCCAGTGCCTCGCAAGAGGCTATGGACACCAGTTCAAGCCAAACGGCGCAGGAAGCGCCGAAGGAGCGGTGAGCTTCGCTCGACCGCCCCAAAAAGGACAGAACGCCGATTACAGGGCCTGACAAAGGCCCTGTAAAATGAGTTAATCCCCGTCTTCTTTGCACACAGCACTTTTCCCTTCTTTTTTTTCACTATGAACCACATCATACAGTGGAACGTAAGAGGAATACTTAGAAATTTAGATGACGTCCAAGAACTTCTGTGTAAGTTTAATGCGAAAGTGCTATGTGTGCAAGAAACGCACTTAACTCCTAAGCACAAGGACTTCCTACGACAATATATTATTTTCCGAAAAGACCGGGAGGATCCTGTCGTACCATCTGGCGGTGTAGCCATTATAGTCGATCGTAGTATAGCATACCAGCATTTGAAGCTCCAAACGTCCCTGGAGGCAGTGGCCATACGAGCTGTACTTTTTAACAAACTCATTACCATATGTTCTGTGTACATACCACCGCATCAACAGCTACACAGACGTGATCTGGAATCATTAATATATGAACTCCCAGAGCCATTTCTGGTTCTAGGTGATTTTAATGCACACAATGTCCTGTGGGGCGATGCTCACTGTGATGCGCGAGGACGTCTCATTGAGCAGTTCCTTTTCTCTTCTAGTTTATGTCTTTTAAATATGAAGGAGCCTACGTATTTTAGCCTTGCAAACAACACATACTCCTCCATAGATCTTAGAATTTCATCACCGTCCCTTTTACCTGTTTTTAAGTGGAATGTTTTTAAAAATCCTTATGGGAGTGATCACTTCCCAATCATCCTGAGTGCGCCCAACAAAGATCAACTACCCCCGCAGGTTCCTCGATGGAAGATTGACTCAGCTGATTGGGAAAGGTATAGAACTCTTACACACATGACATGGACTGAGCTGTCTGCCCTGACCATAGATGACGCTGTCACGTATTTTACAGCTTTTATACTTGATGCTGCATCTAAATGTATTGCCAAAACGAGTGGCATGTGTTCTAAACGGCGAGTCCCATGGTGGAACGACGCATGCAGGAAAGCACGGACCACTCAGAACAAAGCATGGGCGTTGCTTCACGATTCCCCTACAGCAGAAAACCTGGAAAATTTCAAGCGGGTCAAATCGCAGGCAAGAAGAACGCGCCGACAAGCTAGACGAGAGAGCTGGACAAAGTTTATATCGAGTATCAACTCGTACACAGGCGAGGGAAAAGTGTGGAATAAGATAAAGAAAATTAAGGGCCAACAAACGTATTCTCTTCCACTAGTTAATAGCCTCGGGGAAAGCTTGGAGGATCAAGCCAACTTTCTTGGCACACATTTCGAACCCATATCGAGCTCCTCACACTACTCCGAATCCTTCCAGAATTACAAGGCACGAATAGAAAAACAAAAGTTAGAAAGAAAATCCCAAAGAAATGAGGCATATAATGCACCATTCTGCTTAGCAGAACGGCGAACAGCACTCAGCTGCTGTAATACATCTACCCTAGGATCTGACAACGTAATGTACGCGATGCTGAAGGAACTACCCTCCGAAACTAAAGAAACCCTTCTCTCTCTTTATAATCGCATATGGTTTTCGGGTGTGATCCCCTCCGCCTGGAAGGAGGCTGTTATAATTCCAATTTTGAAGCAGGGAAAAGATCCCTCTATTGTATCAAGTTACAGACCTATAGCGTTAACAAGCTGCCTCTGCAAGCTATTTGAAAAAATGATTAATTGCCGCTTACTCCACTACTTAGAAACAAATTAATTGCTCGACCCATACCAATGTGGGTTTCGAGACGGTAGATCCACCACCGACCATCTGGTGCGTATCGAGGCACAGATCCGAGACGCTTTCCCCCCAAAACAATACTTCCTCTCTGTGTTTCTCGATATCGAGAAGGCCTACGACACAACATGGCGTTTCGGCATATTAAGAGACTTGTCTCACCTGGGTGTGCGCGGTAGAATGCTTTCCATAATCGAGAGTTACTTGTCCAATCGGAAATCCCGTGTCCGTGTGGGCTGTATTCTCTCCCAAACATTTGTCCAGGAAACAGGCGTGCCACAAGGTGGTGTGCTTAGTTGCACACTTTTTATTATTAAAATGAATTTTTTGCACTTGTCCATTCCCCGCAATATGTTCTATTGTACATATGTCGACGACGTTCAGCTTGGTTTCAAGTCATGCAACTTGGCCATGTGTGAGCGGCAGGTTCAGCTGGGTGTAAATAAGATCTCCAAATGGGCAGATGAAAACGGATTTCGGCTTAACCCACAAAAATGCACGTGTGTCTTGTTCTCTCGAAAGAGAGGCATGCACTCGGAACCCGACATTCAACTGAACGGGCAACAACTGTCCGTCAAAGCCGAGCAAAAATTCTTAGGCTTAATCTTGGACAACAAGTTGACCTTCGTACCCCACATAAAGTATTTAAAAACAAAATGTTTAAAAGCCATGAATGTTATAAAAGTGTTGTCACGTACTACGTGGGGTAGTGACAAGAAATGCCTCATCAACCTGTATAGAAGCCTTATTCGCACCCGCTTAGATTATGGGGCCATTGTTTATCAGTCAGCGACTCAAAGTGCTTTGAAGATGCTGGATCCCGTGCACCATTCGGGCATCCGCCTTTCTACGGGTGCTTTTCGCACCAGCCCCGTATAAAGCCTTTACGTTGAGTCAAATGAGTGGTCGCTTCATCTGCAAAGAACCTACATGTCCTTTGTATATTTCCTTAAGGTGAAAGCAGACAAGAGGCACCCCTCATACTCTACTATTAATGACTTGTCGAGCTCCATTCTTTTTCAAAACAGGCCTTCAATGAGGCAGCCCTTCTCAGTTCGCCTGAAGGGTCTAGCTGAGGACACGGGAGTGTCACTCGAACACAGTTTAATGGCTCCTGTAGCATACCCGCCACCGTGGCAGTGGCAGACTACAGATTGCGATGTGTCTTTTTTAGAAGTTACTAAACATGCGCCTATTGCCCATATTCGAACATACTTCTTGGAACTTCAACACAAATACACACGTCCTGAGTTTTTTACAGATGCCTCTAAGTCTAACTCCTCCGTGTCCTACGCTGCTGTTGGCCCTTCCTTTTCGGATGCTGGCCCTCTACATCCAGGCACAAGTATCTTCACAGCGGAAGCTTACGCGATACTTGTGGCAGCTAAACACATCAAACAATCACAAATACAAAAAGCAGTAATTTATACAGACTCCCTCAGTGTGGTAACGGCTCTGAACAGTCTTAAAAAACAAAATAACCCTGTCCTCGTTTCACTTTACTCCATTTTATGCACCCTCTACACACTCAACAGACATGTTGTTGTGTGCTGGGTGCCAGGGCACCGTGAGATTCAAGGCAACGTGATGGCGGATCAGCTTGCTGCATCCGCCCACGAAAGCACCGCCATTACACCGACATCAATCCCGGCCCTTGATCTTAAGCCGTCTCTCAAACGAAAACTCAGGGACTACTGGCAGAGCAAGTGGGATACACACACACAAAACAAACTACACGTTATCAAGCCACACCTTGGCCATTAGCCACCAGTATCAAAATCACGTTTAACAGAGGTAACACTAACAAGACTCAGGATAGGACACATATACACGACACACACACATCTTTTGTCCGGTGGTGATCCACCATTGTGTGATCAATGTGGTGAGGTATTAACAGTTCTTCACGTTTTAATTCAATGTAAACATTTAGACACTCTAAGAAGACAACACTTCCCACTATCCTACCGACAACATATACCTTTACACCCTGCAATGTTCGTCGGTAGGGAAGCGCTTTTTAGTCACAAATCATTATTAGCGTTTTTAAAGGAAATTCATAATTTTCATATCATATACCCGGGCATACCGTAGCACGACCTCTCTAGAGAGGTTTTTGCTGCGGTGGCTACACAGGAAAGCACTTGCCTCACGGCCCTTGCACGCAAGGGTACTAACGTGTGAGGTACTTGTGCTAATGCCATACATGTCCACCATCGTTTTTCATTATCACCAACTTTTGTCACCTATTCACACCACACACACCTTTCACGGCATGGTCATGATTTTATTACTTGTATGTTTTTACCCACTTTACTGCGAGGAATTTTATGGCCCTTATACAGCCGCTAATCACAACCATTGTCCACATTCCTGTCTCATGAACTGGCGCTCTTTGGCCATCAAATGGCCCTTGCGCCAAAAAACACCTTATATCATCATTAGGACCCCACCTTGAGGTACGCCGCGATAAGTTTAATGTTGCCTTGTTGCGCCATCTTCTGTCTGAACGAAGAAGGTTCTGTCCTTCAAATAGCTGTAAATCCATTGGTAAACGCGGCCTCCCAATCCAATGCTGCCCAAGGTGTCCAGCATGGTTTCATGTAGTACATTGTCGTATGCAGCCTTAATATCCAAAAAAAAACTGCCGCTGATAATCTATTTAGGCTTTTCTGCTGTTGTACAGACGTCACAAGATCAACAACATTGTCTATGGAAGACCGTCCACGTCGAAAGCCAGTCAAAGCATCGGGGTATATATTGGTATGTTCCAAGTACCACTCCAGGCGAGTCAGCACCACTCTCTCCATCACCTTTCCAAAACAGCTGGCAAGCGCGATGTGGCGATAAGAGGCCATGCCAGAGGCGATTTGCCTGGTTTGAGCAGGGGCACAAGGCGGCTGCACTTCCACGAAGGAGGAACGAAACCGTTGCTCCACGAGTCATTGTATACAGCTAGAAGGACACGCCGAGCTGTTCGTCTTAGGTTAGCAAGGGCCATGTAAGTGACTCCATCGTGTCCAGGTGATGACGAGCGCTTGCATGCTGCCAATGCTGCCTGAAGCTCCTCTAGAGAAAACATATTGTCCATCTGAGTGTCTCTAGACACCGGCGCGTTTCGTAGGTTACTCATGTTGATCCCGGACCCCTTGTTTGCAACCCTGGCACAGAAGTCTTCCACTACATCGATTTCACGCCGGCCTTGGTGAAGAGCAAGGCATTTGAACGGACGATGCTGTTGTGGCAATGTTCGTAGGCCGCGAATTATTCTCCATATTTGCGCAAGAAGTTTGTTGGGATCAAGTGACTCGCATGGTGACTTCCATGGTAGTGACTGTAGTGCATTGATTTGACGTTGAATCTTCTTTTGTAGACGTCTCGCTTCTCTCAAGTCGTAGATAGATTTCGTGCGCCTATAACGTCGCTCGGTGCGACGACGGATTGCGCGAAGTCGCTCCAACTCCACCTCATATTTGCAAAAATGGCAATGGTCCACAATTAAACGTTGCCTCTTGGATAGTGGCCTTCATTATACCTTCTAGGCTTTCAAGAGAACTTTTTGATTTCTGTCGCATTGCTTCTCTGTGGATGATCTGTACTTTGACCAGTCTATCCGTGAAGTGGGCGCGATTTGCGACTTGCTTTGCCGCTTGGTTTTTATATAGGTGGGAATGTGGTCACTGCCATGCGTTTCATTGTCCGCAAACCACTGCACCTTGGTACTTAGGCTACTTGACACAAAAGTTAGGTCCAGACAGCTACTATATGTCAGACCCCGTAAAAACGTGGGAGTGCCGTCATTTAAACAATATAGTTGGTGGTCAGATGCAAAGGAGGAGACATCTTTTCCCCGATGGTCCATCTTCTGGCTTCCCCACAGGGGGTGATGAGTGTTAAAATCACCGGTAATAATCCATGGCCCAGGTGTCGCTGATATAATGGTGCTTAATATTGCTGGGTCGAAGTGGCCTGAAGGCGAAATATATACTGCCACTAGCGTGAAGTTTACTTTCTTACGCATAACTGTCAGGCACACGTATTGGTTGCTGTCATCTGGTGTTACTGGATGCTCAATATATGTGAGTTCGCACCTGATGTAAACAATGACCTTAGTGGTTTCGTTACGGGTTGCAGATCTGAAAGCCTCGTATTTAGAAAGTCATATAGCGTTGGGAAGACGTGGTTTCCAAATTACGATAATTGGAAACTGATTCTTGAAAACATACGGTCGAAAATCCGAAATGCGGGGTTTAAGACCTCGTGCATTCCATTGGAAAATTGATGCCTCTTTCACTTGTTTACGGAAGGACTGCAGAGAAAGAGCCGTGGTGCTTGGCTAGATTTGATAGCACCGGATTAAAAGCGTCCAATATTTGAAGAGCGCTGTGGGCAGCCGGTGTCTGAATATTATGCAAGAGTACTCGAATTGTCTTCATGAGGGTCTTAATCACGTCTATTATTTCGTTAGTTTGACTTTCATGACTTACTCGCTCTGAAGTAGTTTTCAGTGGGCGATGCTGCGGCTCTACTGGCGGTGTCACTGACCGCAGCGCTGGCCACGCGTCAGGGTCAATGTTTCTTGCCTCTTTCTGAGGGTGCGTGTTGTTGGCACTTGTTGATGCTTGTGGTGGTGAGTGCGTGATATGGGGTAGCGGTGTATCCCTGGCCTTGGCAGAAGATGTCCTAGGAGTTCTTCTATGGCACGAACGCCGACGTCGCACTTTGGCAGCAGCCTCCCTGTGGGTGGAACCGTCTCTGGCCATCTGCCTCAGCACTTGGATCTCCTTCTTCACATTTGGGCACTGCTTTGATGACGCCTCGTGAGGACCTTGGCAATTGCCGCATTTGCGATGTTCTGCCTGGCAGGCTTTCGTGTTTTGCGACTCCGAGCATCGGGAGCACACTGCAGAACTTGCGCAAACAGCACTCACGTGTCCTATTTTACAGCGCTTCCGACACTGAAGAGGTTTCGGCACGAACGGCCGTACTGTGTGTCAAAAATGACCAACTGTTACTTGAGTTGGGAGGATGTCACCCTTGAAAACTAGTTTCGCGCATCGTGAGTTCCCGAGTCGGCGGGCTTGCAAGATTATAGTAGCTTCGGTCACTGGTTCGATTAGAGTGGGAAAATCAATATCGCTGATAGAAGTGTCGACGCCGTATATAACGCCTGCCTTAGAGTCCTTGCCATCTGGTATGAAAGAACGTACGTTGATGTTCTCGAGCACATTCACCTTGGTCAATACGTCAGCAGCAGTACTTTGCGTAACGTCTATCGCCAGAACGTTCTTGCGGCCATTGATTCTCACGTCTGTTATTTTTCCCGGAATGAGTGCCTCAAGTGACATAGACGTGACTTGGTGATTAAATCGGTTCATGCTGTTAGCGGCATTCAGCGGGACAAACAAAATAGTGTGAACCGGTGGCTCTTGAATATTCGTGGTGGCCTTACTTTGGGAAGGAGATGTCGTAAGCAGCCTCCTCTTCGCCTTGTGTCTTGCCACGGGCACAAAGTCACTTTCATCGGAGCTCTCATCACCGACCGTAGAGTACATGAGCGTGTCCTCACTGTCGACGTCACTTGAGTGGCCGGAGCGCTTTCTTAGAGTGGCCACAGACGACGCGACACGTATGGGTGGAGGCCCTGGTGATTCTACGTCCATTTCCACAGGCAGAAGAGCGGCGTCTTCCACTAGCACCAAAGAAAACGAGAAAAAATAACAGAGACTGAAAACCAGCGTTCCACATAGGAAAAACTTCGTCTTCTTCAGGAAGAGAATATTTATTGATTCTATATATGTGATTATGCGTTTATCTATCTTGTCGAGTGCAGGACACTGGGGCTACATCGATTACTCGTGAACATTGAACGCGTGCATAGTTCCTAATAACAATAAGCGGGGCTTTAAAACCTTGGTATGAGAGAAGTCGTAATTAAGACCTCAGGAAATTTTAGCTGTCTGGTGTTTTTTAACGCGCTCCGGCATCGCTCGATGCAAGATAATCTCTCTTTTAACGAAAAGCTACGCAGGTAGTCGAACCCGCGAGAGTCGGTATAGCACCGTAAATGCTGCACCACCACAGCAGTTTGTGCACATAATACCTCGTACAGGAATATGTTAAGAATACGAAAGAGAAGTTTAAACAATGACCACGCGGGGATGAGTGATACATGCGTTGAATGTAAACAGATTTATTAAAAAAATCACATAATGTATCAACAGAGTGAATGCTGATGAGTGGGGCGAAGCGTCCATCCATCCGTCCGTGTGTCCATCCGTTCATGCGTCTGGACGGCCGCATGAACAGAAACATCAACGGACACACGCACGGAAGCATGAACGCATGAACAAACGGAAACAAGGCCAAACTGACAAGTAGATTGATGGACAGACTGACAGACGGATGGAGAGATTATATAGACGAACGCACGGACGTACTTACGGACCGACAGATGGACTAATGAACGCACGGATGCAAGCACAAACACACAGACGCATGGATGGACGCAAGCATGCACGGACGTACGAATGAACAAATGGAAGCACATACGTACAGACAGATGGACGGACCCAAGCACGCCCGCACGGGCGAGCGGATGGAAGCATGGACAAGTGGATGGACCGGTGGACTGACGGAGGCATGGACGGACACAGATGAATGGCCTCATGGATGAACGGATGGAAGGACACAAGCACGGGCGAACGCACGGACAGACGGAAGCACGAGTATACGGACGGGTGGGCGGACAGATGGATGGACGGAAGCATGAACGAACAGACAGATGGGGAGGAAGACGACGTGAAGAATCCCTGGGCGTGAGTTTCCTAGCACTGTTGTTTTTACACCAATTTTGTAAGTTTTCTTACTCGTCTTCTGCATCTTACTGCCAAGATTCGGCCACCACCTTCACGGTGCACGAGGCGCCACGTCTCCAAGGCACCGAAGCCTTATGTTAGGCTGCCACGACGTCCGAAAGCTTCGGCTACTGGTGGCGGCCATTCTTCTCAGCACCCATCAGATGAAGACGAAGTGATGAATGCGTCCGAACAGCAAGATAATCCCGTGTTTCGTGGATTCGAGGAGGACTGTGACGACCCCTCGACGACTCCTAACGCCGACGACGACTGTGGTACTCCGAAGAACGCACGAACTGATAATCAAGAGAATTACAGCGATGCAACAATGTTCGACTTTGCGGAAATGAACTGTGATGTAGAAGCAGAGGACAGGCCTTTCACAAGTCACATACAAGAAAGCCCGACCAGCGGGCATACCCGTAATTTTGAAGCTGACAGACCGTAGCGCCTCGTTCTGGAAAGTCAATCCGAACAAACTGGCCAGTGAAGTAGTATCTGCTGCTAAAGAGAAAGTAGAGTCGTTCCGTGTCAACAGAGATGGCAACTTCTCCGTAAGATCTCTACAGTCACTGCATCCTCCAGACTTCTTGAGTTAACACATCTTGCTGGTCTTGAAGTGGCACCCTACATACCGCAATCGTATGTTAGGAACCTAGGAAAGATTAGACAAGTACCAGTGCAACACAGTGAAGATCAACTGCTTGAATATTTAAGAGACAGCGGTGTAATCTCAGCCAGGAGACAGACTGAATGGCTCCGTCGTGAAGATT
Organism: Rhipicephalus microplus; assembly: GCF_043290135.1. Classification (NCBI taxonomy): domain Eukaryota; kingdom Metazoa; phylum Arthropoda; class Arachnida; order Ixodida; family Ixodidae; genus Rhipicephalus; species Rhipicephalus microplus. Next base: position 118,961,644 of record NC_134704.1, read on the forward strand.
GTTCAGCAGAGCCACATTTACTTGGCAGTGTAATTCTCGAGTTCTCCCCCACAAGCCACTGTCAGCTCGTATTCTCCTAGGCTTCACAAGTCATCCGGTGGAAGAGTACCTACAGCCCGCTACACAATGTTACAACTGTCAACGATATGGACATGTTGCCAAATTGTGCCATGGACAACTTCGCTGCAAAATCTGTGCAGGAGCACATGATTATAAAGAATGCACATCGAGGAATCATCCCAAATGTGCTAATTGCAATGGAGACCACGTAGCGTCATATGCTGGTTGTCCGAAACACCAGGCAGCTACTCGACTAAAGCGACAAGAAATTTCGCTTGGAAGAGCTCCAAAAAAGGGATCACCTGGTCCGAATTCTAAAACTGTGCATCAACTCCCTATGACTTCAAAATCACAAAAAAGTACATCACCTTTGTCGTATGCGACGGTAGCCAAGCGTGCTTCAGCTCAGAAAAACAAAAGTACAGCGAAAACGGACCGTAGAGGACAATCACCAAGCGTTCAAAGGCAGGCAAGCGACAGCAGGACACCGAAACCGTCAGCAACTTAGGATAACCAAGCGTCAACACCTTTCACCTCGCCAAAGCCAAAGTCACAACAGCAACGTGCACCGAACACAAGTGATGTGGATATGGTTATGTCGATGCTCTTACTTGTTTTGAAGGCAATCCTGCGTGTATTTCCACAGGCCAATGACCTACCAGAGGTGAGCGCAGTCCTTTCATTAGAGCTTCTAACAGTACAAAAAAATTGTTGTAAAGCAAAATTGCTCTACAAATGAACAACTGTTTCCGCAACACAGCTATGTTTCAGTGCAGTGCCAATGGCCTTAGGTCCAAAAGCACAGACTTTAGGAAGCTGGTTGCTCAGTATAGCTTCCTTATTCTGTGTCTAAATGAAACCAACGTTGGCCCTGACTTTAGGATTTCTAACTATGTGACATATGCATCAGGAAGAAATGCAGGGTTCAGCAGGGCACTGTTATGCGTACGGCGCGACATACCCTCTTTTGTTTTATACTCGTCGGACTCGGACGTGCCAGAATTTGTAGGGTGCAAAATTCCATTCCAGAAACTTACCGTCACCGTAATTTGTGTTTATTTGCAACCATCGACACGCATCTCCGAATCATCTCTGGTTCATTTATTGGGTAAAGCACAGGGACCTGCCCTCAACTGTGGAGATTTCATTGCGCCCAATACCACGTGGGGCAGTACTCATACGGATTCACGTCGGAGAACACTCGAAAAAGCAATTGATCAATGTGGTCTTGTACTGAATGATGGTTCAGTAACGTTTTTAAAAGGTAATAATTATGCCAGCTGTCTAGATTTGGCTATAGCCTCTCCTGACATTGCACGAGATATGAACTGGTGTACCGACCTTGAAACACGAGGGAGTGATCGTTACCCAGTCCTTATGCAACACCCAAGAATGCAAGTGCAAATGACCACATTGATTTCAAAGCTAACTGACTGAAAACTATTTCGTCAACATACTGGACGTGACTTGATGGGAGTCAATGAATTATATACATTTATGTAAGCAGTTACTCCCATGCGACAAGGTTTACAGCTGTCCCAGCAGGCCACTCCAGTGTAGATTCAGACTATGAACGCCTATGAGCTATTGAGTGGGCAGTGGAACGGAGCAGCCGCCACCATGGTCTCATCCAACCACTTTTTGCTTTTCGTACAGTTGTTCGCAGTCATCAGCACGAGCTCACCGGACTGCGTGGAACCACATGCGCCTGGCACGCCATACGGCACGTGCCCTCCCCAGCCCGAACCGAGCCGTTGTTGCCCGGTGCCACTTCAACCCCCCGTTCCGGTAACCCCTTACTCTGCCACCAAGCCAACCGCATCAACATCGTCAAGCCACCCAGAAAACTACAAATACAGCCAGCCTTGCACCGCGCGCCTCAGTGGGCAGTGGAACGGAGCGGCCGCCACCATGATCTCATCCAAGCACTTTTTGCTTTTCGTACAGGTTGGTCCCTCCCAAGATTATAGCGCTGAGCGATCTAGCAACTATTGTCTCCTGCTCCTTCCATGCCCACAGGTGTTGCTTGATATAGTCGCAGAGTTTTGTCGTTATAAAGGAACTTCTTCTTTGCGGGGATATTGAACAGAATCCTGGCCCGAATAGCGAAGTATTAGCCGCCATCAGCAAACTAACCGCACACTTGGATGAGCGTCATGGAAACTTGCAGAAGTCTATTAACGAAGTTAAAGAAAACCAGTTGCTACTTGATTCTAAAGTAACAGATTTAACCACCCGATTAACTGTGCTTGAACAGAAGGTTATTTCCCTCGAGAGCGTTCCAGACAATGCACACATACAAGGTCTTGTAACGGCTGCCGTGCGACACGAAAGTGTCGCTCTCAGTTCACGGCTTAATGACTTCGAGGATCGCTCTTGTAGGGAGAACCTAATTTTCTATGGGATATTGGATTCTGCTTCAGAAACCTGGGCTGAGTCGGCGCTAAAAATTCGTGAAATCCTGTCTGCGTCCTTTAACTAGAACTTCCTAATGAGGCCATCTCCCGTGCACACAGGCTTGGAACATATCTACAGAACAAATGTCGACCTGTTATTGTTCGCTTCAGTTTGTTCAAAACAAGAGAAAGTGTCTTTACTAAAAAATCGATGCTTCGCTGCACCCCCGTGTCAGTTAGCGAAGATTTCTGCAAGGCCACGCGCCACATCCAGAAAAGGCTTTTAAACTTCGCGAAAAACACTGGGCAGCCATATTACTTGAAGTATAACAAGATACTAATCAACAAAAAAGCCTACGTTTATTGTCCGGTCACCGATCATGTAACTGAGGCAGGACCTATTTATGACAACCCCGTCCACGTTGCTCCCGAAGTAAGCGATGCAGAATGCGCAGGGGCCAGCGCTCCTCCTTCACATCGATAGCTAGATAAGCAATTTCGAGCTCACGAATTTTCTTTTTTGCTATGTAATTCTCGAAGTGTTACTAACAAGCGTGACGCCCTATCTGCGCTAATAGATACATGTCTAGCTGATGTCGTCATAGTAACTGAAACTTGGCTGTCCGCGGAAATTGAAAATAACGAAACATTTACCTGTTCAAAGAAGTTTAAATTCTACCGCTGTGACCGGGGTACGAGGTGCGGGGGCGGCGTATTGATTGCCATTAGCGACGAGAGTAGCTCGTTCAGCGTGCCTGTTGTTTCACCGCTTGAAATTGTTGTCGCGTGTGTCCGCATTAACCACAAAGATATCGCTGTTTGTGGCTACTACCGGCCTCCTAACCTTACTACCGGTTTCGCAAATGAATTAAACAATGTACTAAATAAGTTGCAAGTAAAGTTTCCGGCTGCGCCTATGTTTCTCCTAGGTGACTTTAACTTCTCTAATATTTCGTGGTCTCCCCCTTTCCCAATAATTTCATCAACTTCTGCTGACAGTGCTGCCTTTCTTGATGTGTGTTCAGACTTTAACCTTACCCAGCTGGTTAACGCTGCGACCCGCATTACCTTGTCCACCTCTTCAGTTCTAGACTTGGTGCTGACCACGCATCCCGACCTAATGAAATCCCTTTCAGTTATTCCGGGCGTAAGCGACCATATAGCTATTCATTTTAAAATGACTAGAACAACTAAAAGAAATGATAGCTCAAAAGTTTTTAGGGACTACAAAAGAGCCGATTATGTTTCAATTATTAATGAGCTTCAGCTTTTCCTAAACGATTACCTTTCGCAATTTCTGGAAAGGTCCGTGCAACAAAACTGGAATTTGTTTAGGCAGAAGGTAGCAGAACTTACCAATGGTTTTATTCCACTCCGCAGAATTAGGCAAAACGCAAAGTCCCCTTCGTTCACGTTCACACTAAAACGACTACTGAATAAAAAGAAATGAATTTTTCGAAGGGCAAAGCTAACTAACAACGCGGAAAGGTGCTTCGCTTATCTTCACGCAGATGACCAGTACACTCGCGCATTATCCGTTGCAAAAGAAAATTATTATCAACAAACGCTTCCCTCCCTGCTTGCAACTAACCCACAAAAATTTTGGCAGATGATTAGGGGAATGAAAAAAAAAGGCGATAGAACTAATCCATGATGATAACAGCCGTGTACCAAAAGAAGAGTGTCGTGTCATTTTAAGCTCTGCGTTTTCATCGTGCTTTGTTAAACCTACAGCACTTTCCTTTCCCGATACCCCCACGCACAACTTTGTTCCCATGGAACCCCTTTTATTTGACTGTGTCCGCATACAAAAATTGATAGAAAACATGAAATTAGCCAGTGCTCCAGGTGAAGACGGTATCTGTGCAAAGTTTTTGCATAATACCTCTGTTTATCATCTGTCATTTTATGTAAGCTTTTCCCACAGTCTTTGGAATGTCATTGCCTCCCGGGCGACTGGAAAGTGGGAAAGATGGTTCCTCTTCACAAATCAGGTGACGTTCATAACCCCCGCAATTACAGGCCCATATCGTTAACAAGTATACCGTGTAAGCTCAAGGAACACGTCATCTACTCCCACATAATCACTTTTTTAGAAAACAACTCGTTGCTTAGTGATCACCAGCAAGGATTCCGGAAACAGTACTCGTGTGAGACCCAACTTCTCTGCTTTACTAATGACCTTTTTCTTGCCATTGACGCTTCTTCCCTTGTTGACTGTATTTTTCTCAACTTTGCTAAAGCTTTTGACACTGTATGCCATAAACTGCTACTGCTAAAACTAAGCAAACTTAATCTTGATGCTAACCTATTAAAATGGATTGAATGCTTTCTAATAGACCGCTCCCAATTTGTAACTGTGAATGAATCCAACTCCCCCCTCTTACCCGTAACCTCTGGCGTCCCCCAAGGATCCGTTCTTGGCCCACTACTCTTCCTGATTTACATTAACGATTTGCCATATAACATCTCTTCTTCTATTAAACTTTTCGCCGATGATTGTGTTATTTACCACGAAATCAAAACCTCTTCTAACCACCTTGCCCTTCAGTGTGACTTAGAAAATGTTTCATCTTGGTGCGATACTTGGCTAATAAACCTTAATGTTACTAAATGCAAGATAATGAGAGTTGCACGTCGAACATGTGATATTTCTACTAACTACGTACTTAATAATTCTCCCCTTACTAAAGTTAGCTCTTACAAGTACCTTGGCGTTACAATTTCTGACAACCTTTCCTGGCAGTCTCACATCGACCTTATTAAAAACAATGCTAACCGCACACTTGGTTATTTACGCCGTAACTTCTCCCTTGCCCCAATGCAACTGAAACTTCTGCTCTAAAAAACATTAGTCCGACCAAAGCTAGAATATTCATCATCTGTATGGGATCCCCACGAAAACATCCATATCAGTAGCATCAAAGCAATTCAAAATCGCGCCGCTCGTTTCATTTTGTCGAACTATTCCCGTACGGCAAGCGTAACCCATATGAAGTCAACCTTAAATCTACCTAGCCTATCATTTCGCCGCAAAATCTCGCGCTTGTGCCTCTTCCACAAGTTGTACCATACCATGCACTCACTGAGTAACTCGATTTTTTTTTTTGCCGCCATCCTACATTTCATCCCGCAGCGATGACCACTTCAAAGTTGAAATTACAAGCAGCCGTACAAACCTCCATTTTTTTCATTCATGCCCAAAACAAGCACGGACTGGAATCACCTTCCCGCTTCTTCACATCTATCACTGACCCGGCCAACTTCAAGAGTACTATAAACGCATACCCTTTTTAAACATGCTCCATTTGTTTGTACAGATTGTTACTTATTTTTCCACCACTCCTCTCTGTAACGCCTTGTGCATTGAGAGAAAAATGAAATGAAATGAAATTAGAAGGCGAGCAGAACGTCGCAATCGCCGCACTGGGAGGCTTGAAGATTATAAGAAGAGTCAGGCCACACACATCCAATCTAACCGACACATGCAGAAGTTAGGTCGGAAAATATGGCATGATTTCTGCAATTCATTGACCCCATTTACTCCACTTCCAAAAATCTGGCAAACAATCACTGCTCTAAGTCATCCAGTATCTCAGCGAAACCCATTCAGAGCATTGGCCATATCTCTTGGATTATCCGACCGTGATGTTTCTAATAAGTTTTGCACAATGCTGACCGAAACTGGGCAATCGGTTCACAACACTGCTGCACTGCCTAGTTCGGTAGAGCAGCAAATCCAAGATGCATACGCTTTATCACATGCTGAACTGGATAACACGTATTCTCTATTAGAGTTGTGTACTGCTCTATCACTAACCCTCGTAAGAATGGCAACCGGTCCCGACAACCTTTCGTACAGTGTTCTGAAAAATCTAGGACTCAACGGCATGCCAGTTCTTCTACTGGTATATAACGACATGTGGACGAAGGCGCACGTTCCATTGTGTTGGAAGGTCGCGAGAATCGTCCCACTACTGAAGCCCGGTAAATCACTGCTTTCGCTTTACCCATTCCGACCAGTCAGCCTCACTAGCTGTGTATCTAAAGTAATGGAAAAAAATGGTCGACAGAGGATTACAGTGGTAGATTGAAGCTAACAACTCACTTTCAGAACAGATGGCTGGCTTCAGACGACGGCGATGCACCATGGACTGCGTCTTCGACCTCGTTACATTTGTAGAACATGAGATGAGCTATGCAAACATGGCTGTTGCAGCGTTCATAGATATTAAGAAGGCGTTCGACTCTGTGAGCCACCTTTCTGTGCTGCACGGGCTTACCTCACTAGGGGATCATGGTCGTATCCTTCAATGGATCGCCAACTTTCTATGTAACAGACAAATATACATTTCAACCAATAACGGAGACAGCGATCCCTGCAACATGAGCAGAGGTGTACCCCAAAGAAGCGTTATAAGTCCGCTTCTTTTCAATGCTGCAATGGCAGGTCTTCCAGAAGTACTGCCCAAAGCTTTGAACATATCCATCTATGCAGAAAACATATGCATATGGATGTCTCACAAATCACTAGAAGTGATCGAACATCGGCTTCAACAAGAACTAGACGCAAGAAGTGATTACCTCAAAGAGCGAGGCATGCAGATTTCCCACTCCAAGCTGTAGTTCTGCCATTCACGAGAAAAAGAGTGAAAAACTTGAAGCTTTTTGTGGATGGCCAGAGAATCGAAATCGCAAGAAAGTATCGCTTCCTTGGCGTTACCTTAGATAGACAACTCAGATGAAGTCAGCATATTGCTGATCTAGAAAATCAAGTGAGCAGCACTATAAATGTTATACGTCGCATCGTGGGAACAAAATGGGGCGGTAGATCAGCGTCTCTCCTCCACGTCCATTGTGCACTAATTCGACAGAAAATTGCCTACTCTGCGCCAGTTCTCCACAGCATCTCTCAGACGTCGCTACACCGACTTACGCTGTTACAAGCACGAAGCTTACGCATATGTCTGGGGTTTCCACAGGCCACATCAAGTTTTTTGACACTGGCAGAGGCAAGAGAACCCAACTTTACAGTAATTAGATATGTGGAGACATGTCAGCACCTCTTTCGTCTAGTCACGCAACACCCTTCCCATCCGCTCATATCCAACATCGTGAACCGTGCTGAAGCGCAAATACACCATGTGTACCAACAGTACATTTTCCGGCTTCCTGTGTCGACACATTGGACACTGGACAAATTCTACCCTCCATGGCTGCTTCAGCTACCAACTATTGAAACGTCAATAGAAGGACTTCGCAGCAAACATGAAGTGCCAACCGTTGCCGCTCAGCAGTTGGCATCACATCATCTGTTTGACAGGTACCAAGGATACACTCACGTGTACACTGATGGCTCCGTCACCAAAGAGACAGCAACATCAGCATTCATAATTCCAGAATTGCACGTTGAATATGCATGTCAGTTGGGCCACCTCTCTTCTTCAACAACGTCGGAGCTCGTAGTGATTTTGCTAGCCATAAGCTTTATTAAACTGTCTACGACACCAAGAAAATGGGTGGTAATTACAGACTCTCTGGCAGCACTGGCATGTGTGGAAAGTGCCACTTCAAGACACATTGATGTGCGTATAGTATACGCTATACTAAAAGAGCTCTCAGAAGCCACGATGTCGAATCATCGAGTGGCATTTCAGTGGGTTCCTAGTCACTGCGGAATTGAAGCAAATGAAATGGCGGATAAACTGCGAAAACCGCTCATATTTCTACGCAAACGTGCCTCATTCCGGTATCTGAATGTGATGTAAATAGAATTTTAAGAACAACAAAACGTGAATTATGCCTGCATACAATGTTCACAGACAAAACAAAGGAATCGATCCTATATTCTGTTGATCCTAATCTTGAATACCAATTAGACTGTGACCTCCCAAGACGTATCGACACACTCATTCATCGCCTACGACTCGGAACGGCTTAAACAAAGTACTTCCTACTTCGTATTCATCGTGCAACATCGTCAGTATTTTCATGCGGCCACGACGACGAGGATATCTGTCACCTTTTGCTCGACTGTCCGAAACACGACACACACCGAAGGCGACTAGAACAAGAACTGCATAGGTAAGATCCTGAGCGACCATTCGGGTTGAATTAAATACTAGGTCCATGGCCATCCAAAACAAACGGCCAAGCAATGAAGGTGCTGAAACAGTTTTTCGAAGAAACGATGATTTGTGACAAATAATGAGCAGACAAAAGTTAAAAGTGATCGTGTGGTCTACATGTTTGTTCTGCCCATACAGGAGAACTTTTGCTCGCACCCATGTAGGACTGCATAAATGTATATATGCTAGTGTTTTTTCATACTTTTATTTGTACCAATTAAGTAAAAAGGGGTAGCCATCACCAAGTAATGGTGACGAAAACTCCTTCGTTTATTTTCGATTTCAATAAAAAAACAGACAGATGAATGGACGCATGGACGGATGGATTGACGGAAGCATACAATGGTGTACGAACGTACGGATGAACGAATGAATGGTTGGACACACTGATAAATGGACGGATGCTTCGCCCCACTCATGTTCCTTCAGTCCGTAGATATGCTGCGAAAACCACTAACGCCATCCCTATTACTGACAAAGACACATACACGTAGCGCCTTCTATTGAGGAAGTCACAAAGCATAAGTAGCTACATACATACGGAGGATGTATTGCCCCACGGACGAAGGAGCCTCGCCCCTAAAATGATGTTAAGCGAAAAAACATGAAGCAAGCGAACATGCATATTTTCGGAAAGATGATTTCGTTATTCCTAAAACAACGCTACTTAAAATGACAAAATCATTTCCTGGTTAATCAGATCTAAATAAACTCAATTGCAAGACAACGCCTTGTTCGTTTCCCTTCTTTACTTGTCCGTGTGTGATGGGCTGTTTTGTGTTTATAATATAAACTTACAAACGCCTCCAATTTGTCTCTCTCAGTTGATTTTTGGCCATGGCAAAATGTGTGAGCAGTGGCGGCAATCAAAACCACGGCTTAACAGCTTAACAATAATAAAGTTCAAACGTAAGGCATACCTACAGGTTGCACTACTGCTCTCTCTGTGAAGTTCTGTGAACAAGACTACATTTATTGAGGTGACTATGTTTAGCAACATCCACATGAAGTGAATTGCCACGTTCAGGTATCAGTCAAACAGTGCAACTGGAAGTTCAATAAACTAAAACTTTCGAAAACATTTTGATCAAACAATAAAATAGGTCGCCAATGCTTGAGGAAACTGAACCTTTACGGAGCTAAGCATAGTAAAAATCTACCTTAAAATGCCACTTTCCGAGTTTCTTGCACCATGAGTTTTTGATTGATTTCTGGGGTTAACGTCCCAAAATCACCATATGATCATGAGAGACGCCGTAGTGGAGGCCTCCGGAAATCTCGACCACCTGGAGTTCTTTATAGTGCACCCAAATCTGAGCCCACGGGCCTACATCATTTCGCCTCCATCGGAAATGCAGCCACCGCAGCCGGGATTTGACTCCGCGAACTGCGGGTCAGCAGCCGAGTACCTTAGCCACTGGACCACTTCGGCGGGGCGGCACCATGAGATTTCAATGAATAACAATCCTCTATTCTAATACTTGATTCCTAAGGCTTTGGCTGTTTGTATGAAGTTCACCTAAGCTGCAGGGTACCCAATAATTGCTTCCTATTATCTTAGTTTCGATTTCAAGTGTTAAAAAGCAAACAAAGCGTGGAATTACTCTCGTTCGATCGTGTTTCAAAAGTGAACGCGGTGCTTGCACACAATGACGATTCAGGTCTGGAAATGGGAGTGTTCTACTTGTATTGCAAGACGACGAAGGACCTGTTCAACAGCACAAATGCTACAGGGGAAACAAAAATGTAAGAGCCGGCGTTACCAGCACTTCTGAGATACGCGAAAGAAAAAATCGCACTCCCAGATGAGAGTTAATTGCGTTTCTTATGTATGCTCCGGGTTTAGCTCACGTAGCGCTAAACCCAGCGGAATTATTCTAATTGCCTGCTAATATCGAGTGAATCAACGAAGACTTCACACGCACTGTTAACATTGTATTAGCGCGTCATCTCGGTGCGTTTATTTTTTACTGGCTGCGAGGGATTTCATTGTCTGTTCATGTGTGATGGATGATAAAATACCAAAAAATACATCTATTAACAGAATACACCCCTTTGGAGTAAGGGCGCCAAAACTAACCGAAATATAGTTCAACTTAAAGGTGGAACAGTTCTCAATAGGTGGTTCAACAGTAAAGCTGAAACGGTGCCCACATATTACTAGTATAATTCCAAACGTTCACTAATGGCTGCGGTAAACGTAGCACCGCGAAAACACAAGACGCCTCACAAAGAAATGACACCACAAACAGTACTTGTACAAGCATCGTTGTATTTGACAGCTAACAAAGTTACGTCTATGCAAAACTATAGGTAAGTCATGCGGCCTGCCTTTTCCTTTGGAATTTTTCTTTGGAGACTGGACTTTGGAATAGCACGCAACAAGCCCAATGTTCTGCTCTATTGACGCACAAATAAGTCACAATAGAAGGCGAAGTTATTTGAGGAACTTCATAAAGCTATACGTGCCTCGTGTAGTATGCTGGTTCTAACCACAAATATAGAGTACTCTTCTTTATTACTTTCACTCAGCTGCGCAAGCACTCTAGTGAACCGCGTATACTTATCGGGGGGCGTGGCGCTGATTTTTTGGCAACCTGCGACCCTCCCATATTGTATAACGAACTGACAAAACATTTTAACCTGGCGTGGAGAGAATGCGCACCACCACACAAAAAACTAGCAAGACCTCGAGCTCTGACCTTCAGGCCATACGTCAGGGCGTACCCTAACCCCGCGCATATTGCAGAAAATTTATCACAATATACAGCCAAGTAATACATGTTCCTTCTGCTATGATATAGCTAGTTCATTACACATGCTCTGGCGGTGCTGAATTCTAACGCCTTCTGAATAGGTGGGTGCTATTGCCAGCTCCGAACACGAACAACCGTCATGTGAAGTCTAACGGGCTTGCGACGCAACAGAGAGACTTTATCCTTCTGTTACTACGTGGGAGCGGCCCACAACGTGCTAGAGCGCGTTCTGAAAGACTCAATAAAGTTCATTCATCCATGCGGCGCTCCGCGACCGCTGACATTTCTAAAGGCCTTTAGACGACGAGCTCAAAGTTGCCAACGTGCATTTTGTACCATGTTTATTGGCACGATTTAAAACGCAGTGAGCGGAGCAATATTGCGGTTACGGTGTACTATGCCTAACTTAGAATAGCATAACCCTATTTACTCTCTAATTACTGGATCTCCTTTTGTGTACATAGGCTTTCTAACAATTTGATGACTAAATAAAACTACTGATTATGATGAAAGCAACCACCCTACTTTTTTCGTGGTGTACGACCACATAATCCGTGGAAGCCTTCCCGTGTCTAATTGTGATGTGGGCCCTCATGAATGATATAGCTTGGACTTAGGTGTGTTCGTAATCATTTTTTTTTATTTCAGCGAACTCGTACACAAAACAGAGGACTTGGCGGCGGCACGAACACAGCTCCTTGTTCCCTGTGCATTGTGTTCCTATCGTTGTTCACTCCTATATTTTGTTAACATGTGCGCAAAATTGCAATCCTGAAAGCTGCCACTGGTCGGCGTCACGTGGGACGACGCCGATAGGCAGGGGTTCAGCTTGCGGGCTACAAATAGATTTTGCAACCGTTTTTCCCAGTAATGGTACTTATACTTGTCGCTGTAGTAATTTTAGCACATATTTACAGTGTGTCGTCATAAATACAAAAAAGTTGATAATTTTGTCACATATTTGCAGATGACCTGCGTCTCAAAAGTGATCAATGAATTGCGCTCTAAATGAGCCCATTTTTGTATTCACCGCAAATTTTTTCGAATTTTGGTTTAAACAGCATGCAATGGTGTTTTGTTGTTTTTCGAACACGATTATTTCAGCCCCTGCCAATTTTATTAAGCACACTTCAGTATTTTACAGCATTTTGTTGTCATATGCGCCTTGATTTGACACATAAAGATCTTAAATGCGCGCAAGTATATCTATCCTCAGGTCTACACTTGTGCCGCATGCACATGCGTGCGGATAACCCTGTGTTTGTTCTTGTGGCTTTGGAATTTGATCTGTCTTTTTCTCTTTTTTAAAGATTGCGCCATAATTGTGTCCTATCTATAGTATTGCACGTCACTTCTGCATTGCGTGTATTATTATTATAATTCTTCTTCTTCTTCTTCTTCTTATTATTATTATTATTATTATTATTATTATTATTTCTAGCTTCAAGCCGTACAACTTCCTATCAGCAACACAATTTCTTCGTTGATCTGCTAGGAACGTCCGCATAATATGGGAAGTTGCAAGCCGTGGAACACGTCTGTGCTTTTGTGGACTAAAGAAATGGGTAAGCAATATAGCACTCTTGTAGAACTATTTGTAACTTCACTATATTGTCTCTGTTTTCCTTAGCGGCATGTTTATCGCTCAGATACCAATTGAGAGGCGAGAAGAACATACAACAAATGAGAGGCCATGGTAAAGCAGCAGCGAAAGAGGAAAAAATGGGCACGCACCCCTATGAAGACTATTCTTTGGAAGAGGCAGTTCTCACATTGCTGTCAAGCAAATCGTGTCAACAAGGCTAGAGTTCCATATTGTAAGTGCATTATTTTAAATATCTATGGTACCTGAATATTAGTGTTATATCTTTTTTGTAAATATTGGTTCCAAATATGCATGTTACACCGCGAATGTTGTCGGAAGATGATAGTGTTGCGTCTGGAGAGAGTGAACAAAACGTTTATTTGTTGTTCTGCGCACGACAATCGGTGAAGGGTATTCTGGAGGCGCTGCATTAGAGTTCCTCGAGCGTGTAGCGGAGGTGAACGAGCGCATCGAGGCACGTTAGACACAAGCGCCATATGACAGTTATCTTCGAAAACGAAGGCGTGCATCCCGCGGAGAAAGATGCGCGCCAGTCTCGGAGGTGATAACGTGTAGAACGCAAAACGACGGGCAGGTGCCACCACCGTGACGTCGTAGCAAAGCGTTGGAAACACCTTTTTGAGCATCGCGTTGCACTGCCAGCGCAGCGCGCTATCGCACTACCCTCCTTAGAGTTACTTGTGTGTGCCTCTTCTAGTGTAAAGGCAGACAAAGTGGTGTTATGGCCCCTCAGATATGCGAAATTATTGCCTTTTGATTGACAATCACACAACTATGAACGCTTAACCTTGAGCAATATTGGTGGGCGCTGCGAATGGGGTTGGCCATTCGGTGCCGCTTGAGGTATTGTTAGGGCGGACAAAGAGACAGACAGACAGACAGACAGACAGACAGAGAGACGGACAGACGGACGGACAGACAGATCAAAATTTTTTTGTCGAAGGTCCCCGAGAAAGACTATCGTCTTTAAAACACCTCTAGAGATTTACAGCCTTATGGATGTACTGGGTTGCAGCGCAGCGTACGTTTGAAGGACGTGAAAAAAAGCCAGTGTCGCTCTGGATACCTTTTGTTCTATATATGTAAAGCAAAGGCCCATTATGTGTCACTGGTGTGCGCTTTCTTTTTAGCTATTTTGCCAATGGAGCCACGAGGTATTTACAAGGTCGAATGCATTTGTTGACTTGAAAAACTACCCTAATAAAAACTGAATTCTCGGAAGCTCAAAATTTTCAAGGCGGTCTAGACAGCTTCATTCAATTGGCCTCATTTCCAAACAGAACTCATTGCGATTTCTCGCGTTCACAAAAAAAAAAGTTATTTCTCACTTGCTTTTCTGTAGATGAATGACAGAGGGATTTTGGCAGAGGCTGGTTTTTTTTACTCTCGCTCCACTAATCTTCCTCTATAATGTGTCAAATAAATGTGATTTTCAAATGGAGGTATCCATAGAGCATACAAAAAGAGTGATGAAGGCATCTTTTTTATTCTGACGTCAACAAGCAGTTACAGCAATGCCCACGTCTATGCTACGCCAACAGCTGATGACGGACGCCTTTATATGGTTTTTGCACACCATCAGTGGTCAATGTGCGATATTGTTATCAGCGTGTGACAGGAAACAGGTCATCCAATAAGAGAAATCACGTTTCGTATTGACAATAAATAATTTTCTGCATCAGCAACTAACAAGAAAAAGATTTGGAGGCGTTACAATGATTTCGTAATTACTTTTTCACTGTGCTTAGTTAAGTTAATGTCGGATCACCCTGCAGTAAAGTTTTTGCTTACAATTTTCATTACATCAGAACTTGAGCATAACTGTGTATTGTACGAAATTTTGGCTTACATGTAGCAACATTTTACTCAATCTGTGGTCGGTGGGGTCGGAATTTAAACTTCGGTTTTAATGGCCGCATGATGAACTGATACCCCAAGCTGCTCTTTGTCTTAGATGCATTTCGTACACTGACCCTTTACTTTCCGGGGAGCTGTCACAAATGACTTTAGACATGTATGTCTGACCCAGATTTTTTAAGCATGCTCTCATTGCGGCATTAGGTTGACCTCATTCCCCATACAGGCAGCTTACAGAAGCATCTTAGCTAAAAAAAATTGCATAAGCGGCTGCTAGAACAAATTTGAGAGGTGAAATCAGTGTTAAGTGAGTCAAAAACAAGTTAATATTAGGTAGCTTTACAACATAATGTTAAGTGTCGTTTCCCCTAGAAATAATTAGTGTTTGTTTAATAGGACATTTTTTTTGCAGACACACTCCACGTACTCAATAGGACCTTGCACATTATGTGGAAAAAAGAAGGCTTCTCATTGGCAAAAAGAGCTGATACGTCTGAAGAGACCTCATAGGGCCATAGTGATGTGTCTGTGCCTGTATTAGATGAAAGAGTTGACATATCTGGCTGCATATGACCGACTGATTAGCTTCACCGAGTCGGTCATAAAGCCGAGTTGAAAAAAAAATAGCCATCAGTGACACTAATAGGATTTAGGAGTTTGTGCCCTGTATTGCGCTCCTAAATATAAAATGTACACCAAATAAGCTTCATCAGCAACATAAATTATGACAACTCTAAATTGTGTAAAGTCTGTTCTTAGGTACCATTCAGGTACATCGCGTTCTCTGGACGTGTATATTACAACAACAAAAAATAATATATGGGTCGTATATCTTCCATGGCTTAAAATTTTTACTCGTTTGCAATTAAATGCCACATAACTATATAATATTGCATTGTTCGGTCAACAATGGGTGCACTGATTGCTTCATGAGGGAAATGCTGTGTTATTCTCCGCATGGTTTGCTATTTTCAAATGCTCAGCGGGGCACAGCGTCTTTGATGTAGCATTTGTTCATTTGTGCAAAGAAATAGGGCGATGATTCATGATTGCGGAAACATTATATTGTTTTGCATCCTTGAAACACACCAGGACTTACCTAAACGGTTGGTTAATTGTTAGTTTCAGCCACCATGGTTGCAGTACCTTACATAACATCTCTTGAAAACATTCAGCATCTGCTTTGCCTGCCTGCCGCTAAGATGGGGGGAAAGAAAAGCATACCGTGAGATGCGACCCAATCGGGTAGTGATCTGTTCTGACTGCTGCGCGTGCCCAAGGAGAGACAGGGGAAGCAGTGAGTCACCCAACTCCCTCTCTTTCCTCCTGTGGCGCACGCTACAGTAGGCGTGGGAAAATGGTCCCGTATGTAATGCCTGCCGTGCGTCAAGAGATGTTTGCTGATCACTCCTAACAGGCGTTATGAGTATGCCTCGAGACACGTCGTGCACACCTTAATTAGGCGTGTAAATATCTTGAAACGGAGCGTTATATTTGTTAGTGTCTAGGAATATAACGCTTGTCTCTAAAATATCTCATTGACATTTAAATGCAGTGTGCTTTGAGAAAAGTGATCCTTGTCTGGCCGACAAGAACTCAGAAGTCTCAATTGTTGATTGATATGTGTGGTTTACCGTCCCTAAACCACTATTGACTATGAGAGACGCTGTAGTAGAGGGCTCTGGAAATTTTGACCACATGGGGTTCTCTAACGTGCACACAATTAAGAGCACATGGGCCTACAGCATTTTCGTCTCCATCGAAAATACAGCCGCCACCGCCATGATTCGATCCCTCGACCTGCGGGTCAGCAGCCGAGCACCTTGGCCACTAGACCACCGTGGCGAGGCAAGTGCGCAGAAGTTTGGAGCTGCCCAGCGTGTCTCATCAAAGTTGAGTGATATGCTTTTATTTTGATAGCAATAATGTCAAATTTTTGGTCCCTTTATTATTGTTAGGCAGCGAGATGTTTCACAGAAACAGTTCCTTCGAAAATGCAACTCAATGTCTGCGTTACGTTGTTCAGTTAAAAACACGCCTCTCTGATGTACGTGCGTGATAATACTATTCGGTAAAGAAAGTTCCTGGAAATAAATATTATTAGCCAAAAAAGTTGATTTCCCTAAATAATGATTGATTGATTGATATATGGGGTTTAACGTCCCAAAACCACCTTATGGTTATGAGAGGCGCCGTAGTGGAGGGCCCCGGAAATTTAGATCACCTAGGGTTTTTACCGTGCACCCAAATTTGAGCACACGGGCCTACAACATTTCCGCCTCCATCGTAAATGCAGCCGCCGAAGCTGGGATTCAATACCGCGACCTGCGGGTCAGCAGCTGAGTACCTTAGCCACTAGACCACCATGGCGGAGATTTAATTATGGTTGATGCAGTGTAGATAGAGGGCCATTGAAGTTATTTTAAGCTACTTAAATATTTGTCTTCAGGATAAGTAATACGTTTTCTAGACATATATAGGAGATATCAGAAAACCACTTGCCCCGCAACACTCTTGACAGGGCCGTCAGTAGATGTTATAAAGATATCTTTGAGCTGCTCGATTTCAGTAAAATTCTGTATATTCGTGTCATGCCTGATGACTTGGGCCAGCCAAGTGCATGTGCATTAAATTATCATTAGGTATAACGCGTAGTCTTCTCGGCTGTTAAAAATGAGTTATCCTGGCGTCTCAGTAGTGCCTACCGCTGAAAGTCTATAAATTCTTCATCGCAGAAGTTATGGCAAGCGAAAAAGTAGATACAGCGTGAAAGTAATCTTTAAGACTGGTATTAGGCTACAAATGTTTTGCGCCACCCCGCACGAGGAATAATGTACAGGTGAGAGGGAGGGAGGAGATGGGCTGGCAAGTGCTTTCTATACATGGCGATAAGTTTCCTGAATACCCTAATTTTTTACAGATAAAAAAACTCCCCAGGCTCCGTCTTGAAGAAATATTAGCGCGAAAAAAATTGAGATGGAAAAAAAAACTAAAACGCTGTAGTACGTTTTTTTTATTAATGTCCCGTATTCTTTTTCTCACCCTAACTTTCGTTTAAGATGAAAGCAAGCGAACTCGTTCGATTGCCCGTTGTCTCTAGCATCATTTAGCATGAAGTTATTAATAACAAAAATTGGCTCTAATTTTTGGGGCCCGTTTGATCTGTTTTTCAGTTGGTGGCTGTCAACCCCAGAGGAAGATACTGAATTGGCCTTGAAACGCAGTTGCAGGTCTCATTATTAAAACTGCCCCACCACCGTGGTCTCGTCGCTAAGGTACAAGGCTGCTGACCCGCAGGTTGTGGGATCAAATCCTGGCTACGGTGGCGGCATTTTCAATGAAGGGGAAAATGATGTAGGCTCATGTGCTCAGATATCAGTCCATGTTAAGAACCCTAGGTGGTCACAATATCCGGAGCCCCTACTACAGTGCCTCTCATAATCGTATGGTGGTTTTTGGACGTGAAGCCAACATATCAATTAATAAACTATTCAATCATTCAAACAAATAAATATTCAATGATTATTACAACAACAAAATAAATGTAGTAGAACAGTCTATTTATTCATATATTATTTACCTGCTGGAGAGATCTCGGTGATAAATCTTTATCTCTGAATCCTAACTGTGTATCTTATGAAGCTCCTTACGCTCCAGATGCTTCGACGTCGTGTAGACAAGCCCTTGTATTGAACGCAAATCCGTTGCTTGCAAGGCCTGATCGAAAAATAGGTAAACTTTCTGTTGTGGTATCGTCCTCACCTTTACAGTAATAAAATAAGCATGTTTGAACCATTTTTTGGGCTTAGAAACCTCCAGAAATCATTGGTGCTATATTTATTTTCACGTACTTTAGATTTATAATAACTCATCTTGCGTTCAAAATCCGCACACCACTTTACCTGTCATAGCTACAATTTGGTAGTAGATTAGTATTTGTTACACTTCTATAGAGGTATTGATTTAAGGACGCTTTTCAGTTATGTAACATACTTTTATCGTTATTCACCTGTCCCCGTTGACGCTGATTTAGCACTCATGACATTATTTGGATATGCCTATATTCGTTGCGCCACTAAATGTTACCAATCAACGTCTTGATTCAACGTCTCATAATCA
Source organism: Rhipicephalus microplus (assembly GCF_043290135.1). Lineage (NCBI taxonomy): Eukaryota > Metazoa > Arthropoda > Arachnida > Ixodida > Ixodidae > Rhipicephalus > Rhipicephalus microplus. The sequence goes on from NC_134704.1 coordinate 118,980,566, forward strand.
CATCGTAGTTTTCTCCGCAGGGGCGTCTGCACAAGCAGGTGTTTGATGTGTAGCGACACCACGGACCCGAGCTAACGGGGGAGGGGGGGGGGTTTCGACTTCCTCCCACGCCTAGCCGTGCGTGGCTTTGTCATGTCCGGGGAAAAGGGGATCCTGGGGGTTGAGCCAATGCTGGCTGATTGGACCTAGAAGGCCCCCCAGCGGCGGCAACACACTCTTTTGGCCCCGGCTTCACGTAGACGGCACCCCTGGGCTGACCCACCCAGGGGAAATCGGCAGTCACCTTTTCCTATCTCTCTCTCCCTACATCTTCGTCTTTATCTCCCACTTTTATCTATCCTGTCATCTTCTCTTTTCTATATACTTCCAAATTTCCTGGCGGCAAGGGTTAACCTTGTGTGCTTATTCAACCTAAGATAAAACCATATTAGTTTATAGTGATGGCGTACTGCTGGCGTAGCGCAGGCGTGTTCACATGCTCTGCCACGTTCCCTAGTTGGGCTCTGTGGTGGGTGGTAGGCACCGCTGCCGAACAAGCCCTTTCTTTCATGGGATCATCAAACCCCTTCCTAAGTGATCGCCCTCAGAAAAGGGGGCGCACCGAAACAGCCTCACAGTTTTCTTTTGGCCCTTGCGCTACAAGACACCACTCATCATCATAGTTACAGTGTATTGTGAAGAATCAAGACTTGTTCCCAAATATCATGTCATACATTGTGAAACCACAGGAAAAAAAGCAACAAACATATCACCGTTTCTAGTTTCTAGATGCTTTACTGATACCATTGGCGCTGGCTACAAAGCCAACAAGATGGCCAGTGGAGACCTGCTAATAGAAGTCAAAGATAAAATCAAATATCAGAAACTAAGCAACCTTGTTGCATTTGTGGACAAACCTCTCACCGTTATCGATCACGGGACATTGAACACAGTGAAAGATGTCAAATCAGATGAAGCTCTTGTAGACCTTACCGACGAAGAACTTTTGAACGGCTGGAAATACGAGAATGTCAAACACGTGCAGCGCATCAAAATTAGGCGAAATAATGCAGAACGCCCCACAAAACTCACTGTACTGACGTTTGGAACAAACGGACTCCCAGAAACAGTCGCTACAGGCTATCAAATGCTCCGTGTTCGACCGCATATACCAAACCGAAGACGTTGTTTCAAGTGCCAACGATTTGGCCATGCTTCCCAAAGATGTCGAGGACAGCTCATGTGCACAAGGTGCGCCACCACAGGGCACTCAGCTGATGACTGTAAGTCTGAGGCTGAGGCCCATTGCGTGAACTGTGATGGTGACCATCCTGCTTATTCTCGCTCATGTCCAGCCTGGAAAAAAGAAAACACAAACACTCGCCAAAAGTGCTTCGTGTACAAGAAACACACTTCAAACCAAAACATGCAAATTTCCTTAGAGACCACATCATCTTCCGCAAAGATCGAGACAATGCAATCGCATCATCAGGTGGCACTGCTATTCTATTAGACAAAGTCATAGCGTGTCAAGATTTGCAGATACAAATGGCCCCCGAAGCAGTGGCCATTCGTGCTGTTGTCTTAGTGAAACTTGTTTCCATTTGCTCAGTGTACATTTCTCCTCATTATCAGCTGCAGAAACAAGAATTTCCGTCTTTCATGGATCAACTACCTGAACCATATATCATCCTTGGCGATTTTATTGCCCACAGCCCTTTGTGAGGTGACTCGAGGAGTCATGTGCGAGGCCGCTTGATTGAGAACTTTCTTCTTTGCACAGATGAATGCATTTTAAATAAAAAAGAACCAACCTTTTTTAGCCTGGCCAACAAAGCGTATTCGTGCATTGATCTTAGCATTGTTTCTTCTACACTTTTACCTGAATTTAATTGGGATATTATTAAAATCCTCTAAGAGAGTGATCACTTTCCCATATTACTGAAGACGCCAAAAGAAAATGAACTTCTACCTCAGGCTCCAACTTGGAAGGTAGACAGAGCAGATTGGTAGAAGTACGAGGGTCTCAGTACTATACTGGGGGCCGAGATTTTCTCTCTAGGAATCGACTCTGCTGCTATGTATTTTACTGCTTTTATTATTGACGCTGCTTCAAAATGTATTCCTTAGAGAAGTTGTGATCCCTGCAGACGTCGTGTTCCGTGGTAGAACTATGACTGCAGGAATGCTCACAAAAAGCAGAATAAAGCGTGGGGTCTATTGCGTGACTACCCAACTGCAGAGAATCTGATCAATTTCAAACAAGTAAAGTTTCAAGGGCGATGGACGCGTCGACAGGCTAGGAGAAAAAGCTGGCAGAAGTTTTTGTCAGGCAATAATTCCTATACTGATGAAGTTAAGGTCTGGAACAAAGTGAATAGGATAAGAGGCCGACAGACACACTCACTCCCTTTAGTAGACACAGGGGGTAACAGCCTTGAGGATCAAGCAGACTCCCTGGGAGCATACTTTGAGCACGTGTCCAGCTCATCGCATTATTCTGATACATTCAAACGATACAAAGAGAGATTAGGAAGGCAAAAACTTGAACATAAATGTGGAAAAAATGAGCCATACAACAGACTCTTCTTCTTGGCTGAGTTGCAGGCAGCGCTAAACTGCTGCGACAAATCAGCCCCAGGCTCTGACCGTGTTTTATATCCGATGCTTAAACACTTACCTGAAGAAACACATAAAACTCTCCTTTGTCTGTATAACTCCATATGCGCTTCTGGCGAGATTGCCTCTGCGTGGAAAGAGGACATAGTAGTATACCTATTCCTAAACAGGGTAAACATCCATCGTCCGTATCGAGTTACAGACCTATTGCCCTGACTAGCTGCCTCTGAAAATTATTTGAAAAGAAGATAAACTGCCGAATATTATACTTTTTGGAATCAAACAAACTCCTCGACCAATATCAGTTCGGATTCCCAGAGCGTCGGTCCACCACAGATCACCTCATCCGCATAGACGCGCAAATACGCGAAGCTTTCATTCATGCGCAGTTTTACCTATCTCTCTTCCTTGACATGGACAAGGCATACGATACAACGTGGCGTTTTGGAATATTGAGAGACCTCACGCATTTAGGTATACGAGGGAATATGCTAAGTGTAATGGAGAATTATCTGTCCAATCGTACATTTCGTGTTCGAGTGGGCAATAAGTTGTCACGACCGTTCGTGCAAGAAACGGGAGTACCGCAGGGCGGTGTCCTCAGTTGTACTCTCTTTGTAGTCAAAATTAACTCCCTGCGATCGTGCATCCCACGTAACATCTTTTATTCAGCATTCGTTATGATCTACAGATAGGTTTTAAATTTTGTAATTTCTCGGCATGCGAGCGACAGGTTCAGCTTTGCGTTAACAAGGTCTGTAAATGGGCAGATGAGAACGGTTTTAGTCTGAATCCACTAAAGAGCCCCTGTGTCCTGTTTTATAGCAAAAGAGGACTCTACCCTGATCCTCATGTAGAGTTGCAGGGTGAGCGCGTAGCTGTCAAGAGTGAGCAAAAATTTTTAGGCATAATTCTGGACACGAAGCTCACGTTTATACCACACGTTAAGTGAATTAAGGAGAAATGTATGAAAACAATGAACATCCTAAACGTGCTGTTCCGCACAATTTGGGGCAGCGACAAAAAATGTCTGATGAGCCTCTACAAAAGCCTTATCCGCACGCGTTTAGACTATGGGGTGATTGTGTACCAGTACGCGCCACCAACGGCATTGAAAATGATGAACTCTGTCCACCATCTAGGCATTCGCCTTTCTACGGGAGTTTTTCCTACAAGCCCCGTGGAAAGCCTCTACGCAGACTCAGATGAATGGTCGCTACATATACAAAAATTGTACCCGTCTTTTACATATATTTTGAAGATAACCGAAAAAAGACCGACCAACCTACATACCCTGCTGAAACGACACATCCAGCTCCCAGCTCTTTCAAAACCGACCCACATTTAAACAGCCCTTCTCGCTGCGTGTTCGAGCACTAGCTGTGTACACGAGCGTCCCATCGCTCAAACACCGCGTAATGGCTTCTACTACATGCGCCCTGCCATGGCACTGGCAGGTTATAAATTGTGACACATCTTTCATGATCGTGACAAAGCATGCCCCACCCCTACACATTAAAATGTACTTCTGCGAATTGGCACACAAATACACCTATCCTGAATTTTTCGTTGATGCATCAAAGACTCGCGCAGGCGTATCCTACGTAGTGGTGGGCCCATCTTTTTCGGATGCCGGTATTCTCCACCCTCAGACAAGCATTTTTACAGCTGAAGCTTACGCAATACTGGTGGCAGCAAAACACAATAAAGAAACGAAAGTAATGCAGTCATATACACGAATTTACCAGGCGTTGTAAAAACTTTAAAAGCCATCGGAAAGCACAAAAATCCTGTCATTGCTTCGCTATACTCTCTCCTTTGTGCCATTTACGCATCTAAACAGCTTGTAGTAGTATGTTGGGTACCAGGACACCGTGAAATTGAGGGAAACGTACTTGTGGATAAGCTCTCAACATCAGTGTATGCGAACACTCCGCAGTCATCTGTAGCTGTCCCGAAAAAGACTTTAAGCCCTTTTTGAGAAAAAAGCTGAGGGATTATTGGCAGCGTACATGAGATGAACAAGTACATAATAAATTACATATAATCAAACCTTACCTTGGTGACTGGCCAACAACATCACAAACACACCGTACAGAAGTAGCACTCTGTCGGTTACGTATCGGACACACATATAGTACAAACTCACACCTTCTGACCGGTGGTGATCCACCATTGTGTGAGAAATGTGGCGAACCCCTTAGTGTCCAACATATTTTGATACAGTGTAGTGAATCAGCTCCTATTCGAAAAAAGCATTTTCCTACCTCCTACCGAGAACAAATGCCTCTTCACCTGGCGATAATTCTCGGTAGAGATCCACTTTTCAAACATTATCCTTTCTTTGCATTTTGAAAAATGCTCGCAACTTCCACGTGATCTACCCTGGTAATCTGTAAAACAACATCTCACAAGAGGTTGTTGCTGCCGTACATACATTACAAAGCACATGTTTCGCGGTCCTTGGAGACAAGAACGCCTGAGAGACATTCGTGCTCTATAATCTCTTCATAGATTTATCATCCGAACAAATGACCAGTAGTTTTCACTCTACACATTTCATGTCACTCTCAAAATTTTATTTTCTATCTGTTTACCCGCCTTTAGAGCGAGGAATATTAGGCCCTTTTACAGCCACTCATCATACCCATAGCCCAAATCTTTTGTACTGGCGCTCATTGGCCATAACGTGGCCTTTGCGCCAAGAAACACTATCTATCATCATCATATTGTAGTTTTGTTACGTTAAACCCCACATACCAATCAATCAACAAAATGTCTCTCTCAAACTGTTCCTCTTCTGGACTTTTCCAGTGCCGGAGTGACGAGTGGAACCGCCTTCTGTCAGTATGCTTAGACGGGTTCTGTTTATGGGTCCGTAATTTCTACCAAGGCGCAGGCTCTCAGTTCATTACCTGCCTTGAGGCTCACTGGTTCTCTTATCTTGTGTTTGCGTTTGAATGTCTTGTTTATCTTCCACGCCTAAACGAATTGAATCACTTAGGAACGCAAAGACGTTACCATCTTTTTCTTGATATACGTCGTGGTAATGGTTCTATCCACGCTGAAACTTCTGGTAGACCAACACCACACTGTGAAGTATATCCTGCTTTTGCAAAGCCAGCCAGTGGTCTAGTTTGCAAGGAATGCATTAGGTATTTATTTGCTTCTGTGGGACAACCATATAAATTTTGTATAAAACTGCCTGGAAAGACAGCCGGGTTATCATTCCCACATGGCGTCTGGTGTCAAATAAATACCTCTATTTATGTAGCCCGCGGCGGCTTTTGGAACGATACCATTATTGTTTTGTTGAGCTTAGTATTTCACGGTACGTGTAGGGACACTTAAAATGTGGTGCACACACGCACTTTTTTTGTTATTTTTGAACAAGGATACTTTAATAGCAGGTATGTGCTAAGAAAAAAGAACCGAGAACCTGACGAAAGTTTTTTTCTACAGTTCTCTTTTATTTTACTAAGCACTGCAAAAACTGTGGTAGTACGCTGCTTTATGATCGTGAGTCAAGCTTTGTTCAGACGTATTCCGAATTGAAACGCTGGATAGCTTTTCCTCAGAGTGCGTGAGGACCTGTTGAAGGTATGTTATTAACAAACAAATGTCCCGCCACTCAGGCTAGAATACCCATGTTTTTGTTTATTGTCTTGCTTCAGTGGGGGATGCGGGGAATGGAAAAATATAAGGGTTTCATGACAGCGTGCTGGCGGCCCGTGACCTCAAAGGGCACAGACGCTATCAATAATGCGGCAAGACAGGCACCTGTGAATGAAGACGAAAAAATTCAAGCGCCAGGGAAAGCAGACGGGTGGTCGTGCTGTTCAGACTGCGATGTTTGCTGCACTCAACGTGGCCTCGGCGAAATGACAAGCATTCGCACTCGATCCCGCTACCGTGTATTCGCACAATTTCGTGGTCTGTCAGAATTGCTAGAAACGTAAGGTCGACTTCATTGCTTAGTTGTGCTAGAGGTCGGTGGCAGGTGCCTAAATTCTGTCATAGCACCTTTCTTTATTTGTTTTTTTCGTAATCTTGAAACATTTCACTGTATCTGTTTGTTTAGTGCTATGTCTCAAGAGGAATCAATTTCAGCTAGCGAGACTGTTTGTTTGGCTGTTGTTTCCTACTGTATGATGGGACACACCCACTCAGGTGTGTTGGCCCAGAAAGAATAGCTTAAGCTTTCAACCAAAACTGAACTACTGCTCATTAATGTACTTTAAAGATTATCAAATACAAACAATGTACGAAATTTGAACAGACAGAGAGAGAGAGAAAAATAAAGGAACAGAAAAATCAAATTATGAAATTTTGAGAAGAAAAGGTCACTGTGTTTACTTCACCCAACATTTTACAGTACATGAACCAAAATACTTATTATTGTGCCTTTAACAGTCGAGTTCCGCTGAAAATTTCAAGCAGAAATCAATTAAGGACCTAAATAAAATCGCTAACCGCCCTAAATACGTCAGTGTGCCAATCATATACCAATGTTTTAACACCAAAGTTTAGCAATTAACCCGCCTTCGAACCTATATCTGCATTTAAGGAAGGAATAAATACATGTTTTATCTAAGTAAAGAGTACCGCAGCGACATTATAGCTCACTGTGTTGCTTCGTTCTTTTTATTTTTCTCCCTTCACAAGAGACGTTGGCTGACAGGAAGAACCCTCTTTCACACGTTTTGTATAATCTTTCCAGGTTTTATCAATCTTGACAATGTGAAGAGAAATTTTTTCAGTGTATTTTTTGCAAGCTCTAATCATTACCAATTGATCAGTTGGCTTTGTCGTTTGCCGGCCTCTCTAATCATAGGCAATAAAAGTGACACGCCTGGGTTTAAGAGTCAAAATCACAGTGTGATGATGGGGCCAGCCACCACAGTGATGTACTTCAGAGCGACTTCAGTCAATTGGTGCTCTTTAACGTGCACCTTCGTATAGGCTAAAATATTTCGACAGAGTTGCCTGTTTGGCAATATGGTCAATTATTATATGACTTTCTTGAGCCTCCAAACAATAAATCGAATATTAGCCATTGGCATAATCCTATAGAAAGAAGGTGAGGCAGTCGTGCCCAAGCCAGCCACAAACTAACTCTCCGTCTGCCGATAGTCAAGAAACATGCACCAGAAAAAAAAACACAAGGTTTCGTAGAAAAAGTCTGGTGTTACGAGTGTCAGGCATCATAAATTGACTAAATAAACAAACAAAAACCTAACTAGAAAAATTAGTAAGCACAATACAAGTGAAAAGATTTCCAAGACGGTGAAACAACCTTACAGAACACTCAGAAGACGCAAATTATAGCATGCGCTGCATAAAATATAATAAATCCTGACAACTGAATCTAACCAACAAAAACGACTATTGCGGTAACTATGGCACAGCCAAAACAGTAAAAACAACGGTAACGATATCAAGAGAATCCTGCCTTTTTTTTAATGGCCTAACCACTGCAAGAAAAACAAGTCATACGAAGAGCTCAATGATCCACTGTCAGCCCCAGCCCATCAATCCCACGCATTCACAGCAAACACAAGCCCCTTAGGATTTGCGCCACAAAAGAAGCGCCTTTTCTCTTTTTTTCAGATGGTCCATAAATGAAACAAAGTTGCAACACAGCATCTTCGATGTCATTCTTCCTAAAGAAAGAATCAAGTTGATTCTAAATCGACGAAAAAGAGACCCATTTTACGGTTGGGGCCTTGTGAAAGTCAAAAGTTTCATATGAGTTCATCGGTGGCATATCGCCTTAATCTATATGCGATCACTATGACCGGGAGCTGAACTGACCTCGTTCAGTCTGTTATAGCGCAGTGTCTTCTTCATAAAGGTACTGAGGCAGATTATTCAGGCAGAAATCATGATATGAAATCAAGAATACGTGTAGGTAACAAATACTTAACGATGATACACTTGATGTGGCCACAATTCATATAGCACAATAACCAGCAAATATAAGTGCCAGTAATCGTGAAAATCACGTGCGTGTGCAAGCTATACGAACCGCAACGCGTGAGGACGTTACTAGGGGTCCAGCGTTGTATGACGCATACAGAGCTCTACACACAATGCCCAAAGAAATAAGCCGCATAGTGCTCCATACCTTTGGCTCAGACCACGCCAAGGTGAAAGCGATCTTCTTTTTTCTTCTCAGTAGATAGTATCGGCAACCTCCTCCCCAACTCTTAGCCACTTATAAGATGAATTCATTCCAGTCAAGCCGGCGGCAGTTTTCTCCACTGTCATAGGCTTTTCTGGAATTAACCAGAGAAGACTCTGGCACTCTGTTTGTTCAGCGACCACGGAAATGATGGATATAGTACACAAATTTGCCTAGTCTTCGTGCTTGCGGGTTTCAAACGCACTTGTGGCTATTTAGTGTTGTGTTTTGGTCTTCTTTCGAATAAAAGAACAGACTGTTGTAGAATTTGTGGCTCGATTGCAATTGGTGAGCCTAAAACGTTCGAATAATGAGGTGCAACTGCTGACCATTTGCTGATTTTTCTTTAATGACAAAGCAACTTCAAGTGACGCGACGCCAAAGAGAGCCACAAAAACGAAAATAAGATAAATCGGTGTACTAGCCATAATTTTCATGCTCACTGAAACGCCGTGGGTTGCAGCTGCCACAGATGTAGTAGCGCCAGAGTTTCCTCTAGCGTATTTATCAGAAACACATGCCCTCCTTACACGGCCTTTTTAATATATAGGGGGCACTAGAAGCACACAAAAAGATCGACCAACTTTGAAGAAAGCTGTGGGTGAACAGCAGACCTCCGGGTCAGCAGCCGAGTGTCTTAGCTACTAGACGAGAATCTGGTAAACATAAACGTATGCTTCCTTCATCTCAGCTTTTAAATAATCTATGCCAACTATGTTTTCAACCTCCTTATGGATTCCTCTGACACTATCTATCTATCTATCTATCTATCTATCTATCTATCTATCTATCTATCTATCTATCCGCCTACGCCTGCGTCTGCGTGTTCTCGTGATCGCCCCCATAACTTGGAGCAAGCCACCAATAATATATGGAAGGCTGAGATTTCTCGATCAATATAACTCGCAGGTCACGACATTAATATCGTGAAAATCTCGTCGTGTACATCATAGAACCCTTTCCTCCAGACACTTGTGGCACATACCCATATATCAAGGCTGAGTATGTACTACAGCTATGTGGGTATGTGCCACAACTGATTGACAGGGTATATTTACCACGTAACGGCCACAGCAGTGGCTATAAATAGGCTTTTGTTGTATATACACAAAAAAGAAGTTAAGCAAAGTTATCAATGAACTGGGTTGCGAGAACGTTTTAGCTGATTCGCAACAATGCTACTGTGCACTTTTCGAGTTCGATAGAAAACAGCTTTATAAGAGCACAGACACAATGGCGAGATGGAAGCCAGTGCAACGCTTGGGTTTGTATTGAGCGTGGTCTAATTGAAGCACTAGTAGTCGGATATTGTCCCCATTTATTGTTTGCAGCTGAAAGACCATTGAACGTTTACTGCACAAATTGAAGTGGCCATAGTGCAAATTCTCTTGGATGATATCGAGGTTCACAGGTCACGTGTGTGTTGACACAATGTCCTTAGAATAAACGGATGCCCAGATGCACGCAAATATATTTTTGAGTCAGAGTGGAATTCTTTCCAGGTAAACAATAGACGCGAGTATAAAGTGCACTTGCTGAAAAGCAGGGCAAGGATCAGTTCCAGGAGATGCGCAAACAGTTTCCTTAGCGAATTACGCAAATCGTGAAACCAGAGAATAGTAAGCGACAAGGAGCAAAAAAATCGTACCAATAAGGATCTCCAAAAAACGCAGATGCTTAATTTATAGGTGTATCAATGCGTTAGTTTTTGTCACGGAAATGTTTTCGATGAGCAAGAGAAGCGGCAAAGACGCAAATCGGGGATAGGGGTGCTGAAAACACAGTAGCCTAATAAATCATGTAGACATAACACATACTTATGTACATAAATACGTACATGTAGGAGCTGTGTGCAATTACCTTTGTGCGCTGAATTTAAGGAGCAACATCTTTTTGAAGGCAGTAATTATTATAATAGCTTGGCAAGTACAGAGATTTTTCAAGTCATTATCTGACCTGAAACACCAACTGTAACAGTTTAGAAACTTTATTGAGTGATTTGTCGCGTTTAACGTCTGAAAACCACCATATGATTATGCGAGACGCCATAATGGAGAGCTCCGGAAATTTCGACCATCTGGGGTTCTTCAACATGCACCCAAATCTGAATACACGGGCCTACAACATTTCCGCCTCCACGGGAAATGCAACCGCCACCGCCGGGATTTGATCCCGCGACCGGAGGGTCAGCAGTCGAGTACCTCAGCCACTAGACTACCATTTCGGGACGGCTTAGAAACTTTACGCGTATCGTTTACACTAATTATTGCCTGGTGCGTTACGTCCAAAAACTGCTCATTGGGCACGTAAAAAAGCATCACAAGAGAAAAACTTTAGCTAAGGCGTTGAGATGGCAGTTTGCGATGTTTTCGAAATTAAGGAACTGTCGCTGAGACGATAGTTATAGCGCGAGAACAAAACGACGACACAGAGACAAGAAGGGCACGAAAGACACGGGCGCTCGTGTCTTTCGTGTGCTTCCTGTTTCTGTATCGTCGTTTTGTTCTTGCGCTATAGCTATCGTCATGCCTCACCAACTAGCCCAAGCTGCCACACTTCTAAGTTACATGTCGGTGAGAGTTTTGTTGTGCACTAAACCAAAATTTTGTACGAGCGCCTTGCAACCTGCGGAAACTTACGCGTTCAGACTCGCAAGCTTCATCTCTGTCACTGTCCGTGCGGCAGTCAAAGGGTGAGGACCGTTCTGATTGCTTTCCACCAAGGCATGTCACTGTCGGAAGTTTACGCGATTTTTCGCTGACCGATGGGGCAGTGGGTCGTGTTTGCTGGACGCACCTAATGAGTCAGAATCTGCCTGTTCGGGATGCCTTCTTCCGGCGAGTTGAGAGCGGAAGTTTTTTTTATGTGAAGGAATATTGGAGAGTGATACATGCTGAACAGCTCACACAATGTAGCAATTATTAGTACCTTTTTTTCCTTTGATAACTTTTCCCCTTAGAAGCTGTTACACCACTGGTAGTTACACCACTGGTAATTGTATTGTACTTGTGGCAGACCCCATTAGGCTCTTATGAACATGGCAAACTTGAATGTAAAACGTTACTCCACTGGTATTTTAGGAATTACAGATATACTTTAACACCTCTGCTTCCGATAGCGAATCAGCTTTTGATCAACCATCTTGCAGGGGTTGTAGCCTTACTTTCATATTTGTGCTGGTCAAACGCCAAATATGGCGCCATCTGTAAGAATAGATGTGGCTAGTCGGACAGCTATTTCATTGCCCTCATTATCTCGGTGCCTAGGCACCCAAGACACCACAACGTTCCGCTGGCACGAGTAAACAATGCATAACAGTAGTATATACAGCCAAATTATTGAAGGATTTTGTGTTTTTTCATAGTTTTTAGTGGTTTAACGACGATTAAAGAGTCCGCGTATATAACTGCTCTAGGTATGTTTGATTCTTTAATGTGCCTAACATCCAATATTATTGCGTATGCTCCTGCCATGAATATTGTTGTATGTGGATGCAGTATGCCAGCCTCTGACAAGGATGGGCCGGCTGCTGAGTACGATATGCTATCATGAGAACTCGATGCGTTTGTGAAGAATTCGGGACAACAATAGTTATGCTGAAGCTGAAGAAAGTGTGTGTGAATATGTGTGGCAGGGGCATGCTTCGTAAGTTTTTAAAAGACAAATCACAGTTTATGAGCTGCCATTCCGACGGCAACAGCTTATCAACAGGAGCCATGAGCTGATATTCAAAAAGTGGGATGCCCATTTCTTGAGCCAGAGCTATTACACGCAGAGAGTATGGCTCTCTCATAGTAGGACGGTTATGAAACAAAGAGCTGGACAGATCGTCTACAGCATAATATGCTGGATGTCTGTTTGCACCACCTTTTAGGAAGTACGTGAACGATAAATAGGATCTCTGTAACTTCAAGGACCATTCGTTTGCTTCTCCGTAAAGTCGTTGTATTAGACTGGTCGGGAAGGCTCCTCTGGAAAGGCCGATGTCCAGATGGCGGACCGAATCCAACATTATCAAAGCACTAGATGAGGCGGACAGATAGACTATAGCCCCATAGCCTATGCGCCTAATCATAAGGCTCTTGTGTAGACTTAAGATGCATTTTATGTCCCTGCCCCAGTTTTTTGGCGATAAAAAGTTAAGATAATAATTCTTTTCATGCACTTTTTTCTAATATATTTGATGTGTGATACAAATGTCAGTTTCATATTCAGTGTCACTTCTAAGAAATTAAGCTCTGTTTTTACCGGAAGACGATGGCCCGGCAGGTCAATATTTGGATCTGAATACAGGCCTCTCCCCCTCGAAAATAGGACGCAGGTGCTCTTTTGTGGATTAAGACGGAGTCAATTTTCGTCAGCCCATTTCGACACCTTATCTAGACAGACCTGTCCCTTCCTCTCGCATATTGAAAAGATGAATGATTTGATGATCTGAATATCATCTACGTATGTCGAGTAGGACATGGTTCGTGGTGTACATAGTCACAGGCACATTATTTTTGTTATAAAACGTGTGCAGCTAAACCCATCACTTTGTGGTACTCCAGTTTTTTTGGACAAACATACGGGAAAACGATTGCCCATTTTAACACGAAAAGTTCGGTGAGACAAGTAGCTCTCAATAAAATTCAGCATTTATCCACAAATACCAAACTCTGAGAGGTCTCTCAGTATTTCGAATTGCCATGTGGTGCCGTATGCTTTCTCCATGTCTAAAAACACACAGAAAAAGAATTGATTGTCAATAAAAGCGTCTCTAATGTGTTTCAATCCGTACGAGATAGTCGGTAGTGGGCCGTCCCTCTCAAAAGCCACACTGTTGTGGATCAAGCAGGCACTTTGATTCCAAAAATGTGTTGATAGGCGGCTTACCATTTTCTCAAAAAGCTTACAGAGTCAGCTTGTCAGAGCTATCGGTCTGTAGCGCAAAACAAAGAACGGATGCTTGCCCTGCTCCAAGATAGGGAGCCCAATGGCCTCTATCCACGAGGTAGGAATTACACCAGAACACCACATGGCATTGTAGAGTGAAAGGAGAGTTTTCTGTGTCTCGAGAGCCAGGTGCACCAACATTTCATATGCTTACATGGTCGGGACCTGGGGATGATTTGTTACAGCAGTTTAGTGGTGCCTGCGACTCCGCTATGCAGTAAGGTTTATTGTATTCTTCATATTTTGTACACCTTTGTTCTAGTTTCTGTCCCTCTATTCTTGCTTTGAAGTGCTCGAAACTTTCAGAGTGATGCAATGAGCTGGACACGTGTTTGAAGTGGGCATCCAAAAAGTTTGCTTGGTCATCCAGCGCATTGCGCTGCACATCAATCAAAGAATATTGGTGTAGTTCTCGTCAATGCATCCTGTTAACCCTGTTCCGGACTTTGCTTTTGTCCGTATACGAGTTTATTCCTGACAAGAACCTTTGCCAGCTCTCTCTTCGAGCTTGCCGGAGTGTCCTCCTTGCTTGAGATTTAACATTCTTCAAATTTGTGTGGTTCTTCACTTTTGGGGAATCTCCCAATAATCGCCACGCTTTGTTTTGTTTGTTCTGCGCCTTTCTACATTCATTGCCTTACCAGAGAACACGTCGTTTAAAGGCGGATCTATTTGCATTTTGAATACATTGAGAAGCAGCAGCAACCAGAAAACCTTTAAAATACTTCAAGGAATCTTTTATTGTCAGACCGGACATTTCAGCCCACGTCACGTGAGTAAAAGTTCGAAACCGTTCCCTGTCGGCTGACCCCAGCTGCCACCGAGGGCCTGAAGAAGAAGGGTATTGTGGTTTGGTGCACTGGGGAATATTGGGAAATGGTCACTTGCGTGAGAGTTTTTAAGAATTTCTCATTTTAAAATAAGTAATAGCGATGGCGATGAAATGCTAAGGACTATGGGTGACTATGAATCGTTTGCGAGGCTAAAATACGTGGGCTCCTTCGTATTAAAACGAGATAGCTTAGATAAAAAAAGCAGCTGTTCGATAAGACGTCCTCGAGCATCGCAGCGAGAGTTTCCCCAAAGGACGTTGGGTGCACTAAAATCACCAAGAAGCAAATAGGGCTCTTGAAGCTCATCTAAGAATAATTCTAGATCCTGTGGAGCTGATGGTGAGGTGGTATGTAGAGTCAACAAGTGGTAATGAGTCTATTTAAAAAAATGATTTGAATGGCAACTGCCTCAAGGGTCGTTTGAAGAGGTAAATGAGAACACGTCGCACTTTTTTTTGCTGTAAAAGGCACATCATCTGAGGATGCCACAGCATCATCGTGATTCTTTCGGAAAGTGATGCAGTGATGGAAAAAGTTGGTATGTTTGAACTTTGAATGTATCTCCTGTACACACCACACTTTTGTGGAGCAGTTCTTGTATGTCATCGAGGTGCCTAAGAAGAACTGCTACGTTCCCTTGTATTATTCGTGGATCCATATTAGACATAAGGTGGTGCTGTGTGTACTAAAATGACTGTGTGCCGAAAAAAGAAAACTATTTTACAGGACCTTTGTGAGGCCCTGTAATTGGTGTTTTGTGCTTTGGAGTGGTTGACAAAAGGTCGCCGCTCATTTTGCGCTACCTGCGCCATTTGACTAGAAGTGGTGCCCGTTTCCTTCTGCGAGGCACTGGACGCCCGCTCCGCAGAGCGATCTGTTTGTCGCTTAGACTTCGCCTCAACTGACGAAGTCTTTAACCCCACCGAGCCAGGGGTTGATAGGACCCCTTTAGCCTCTTCATTGCCATGGCTGCTGCCAGCTCTTGTAGAGATCATAGGAGTGGGCTGGTTGATTGTAGGCGGCGCAGCACTGGCTGTTCTCACCGTAGGGGCGAGTGGCTTTAACCTGGGCCCACTAGGCGTAGGCCTGGCATCCACCAGGGGCCGTTGTGGCGCTGCTCCTTGTTGCACCACTTCAGCGAAAGATGTTCTTAAGGCTGAAGATGGATGTAAAACTAGTCGTCGTGCTTCACGAAATGTGATATTGTCACGATGAGTCACAAGTACTGGGGGATTTATTGAACGACCGGGTAGCTAGCTCTAGGACGATGCGTCCGTCGTGGCTGGCTCTCGAGCAGAGAAGAAAGCACGCGATCATCTTTTTCCTCCAGATTGAGAGCCGCTCTTGCTGTCGACCCACTACGTGCTGGTGGCATTATCCCCCCTTCCGAAAAGAAAAAAAAACAAGTCCCAAAAAGAGGAAAAAAAGTACATAGCATCACCGCGATGCTACTACATAGGCACGTGAAAAAGAAATTGAAAATTCGCATAATGTGAAAGTAAAAATTGAAGAGCGTGCCAATATAAGAAACATCAATGAACGAGAAAGCAAGTTCACACAAATAAACAAAAAAACACAAAGAACGCTGTACGGTAAAGGAAAAGTTACGAGCAACGCGCAATAAATGGTTTCATGCGCAACACATGAACGACGTCTGGCCTCAGCCGTGTCCTTCTCCGTGCATGGAGTGTTGAGTCCGGAACCACTTCGTAGTTCACGTCACTGACGCGGCGTAACACTTTATATGGGCCAAAGTACCGGCTCAGCAACTTTTCGCTAAGGCCACGGCGGTGGACGGGCGTCCACACCCAAACTTGATCTCCGGGGCTGTAAAACACTTCTCTGTGCCGGGTATTATAGCGTCGTGCGTCTGCCTGCTGTTGCTGGCCGATGTGCAGTCGCGCGAGCTGCCGGGCTTCCTCAGCACGCTCTGCGAATTCTTCGGCGTCAGTTGCCAACTCGTTTTCGTCTTGACACGGTAGCATAGAGTCTAGCATGGTCTGCACTTCGCGGTCGTAGAGAAGCCGAATTGGCGTGAATCGCGTGGTCTCTTGCACGGCGGTATTATACGCGAAGGTCACGTAAGGTAAGATCCGGTCCCATGTTTTGTGCTGTACGTCGATGTACATTGAGATCATGTCTGCGAGGGTCTTGTTCAGTCGCTCGGTAAGTCCGTTGGTTTGCGGGTGGTACGCAGTTGTCCTTCGGTGTCTGGTGTTGCTCAGTTTGAAAACTTCGTCCGTAAGCTGCGCCGTGAATGCCGTCCCTCTGTCCGTTATTACACTGGAAGGAGCACCGTGTCGTAACACGATGTGGCGCATGAAAAATTGTGCTACCTCAGAAGCCGTGGCTCGTGGGATCACCTGGGTTTCAGCGTAGCGTGTCAAATAGTTGGTCGCGACGATCACCCATTTGTTGCTGTCCGCAGACAGGAGAAATGGCCCGAGAATGTCCATGCCGACTTGGTCGAATGGCGTGCAAGGTGCTTCAATGGGCTGAAGCAAACCAGCTGGCTTAACAGATGGTTGCTTTCGGCGCTGACATTCCCGACAGCTCTTCACGTACTTCTTGACGCTTGCCGAAAGTCCTGGCCAATAGTACCTCTCACTCACTCTGGCAAGTGTTCGTGAGTAGCCCAGATGACCGGATGTGGGTTCGTCATGGCAAGCGAAGAGGACGTCGTCTCGCATGTCTCGAGGAACCACCAGGAGGTAGGCACGGTTGTTCGAACGAGCGTTCTTCTTGTGCAGCACACCATCTCGAAGGCAGAACGACGGCAACGAGCGGAATAAATGACGTGGTATGATTGTGTCCTGGCCCTCTAAATGATCGATGATCGGACGAATCTCTGCGTCATCCCGCTGCCGTTTACTCAAGTCTGATGAGCTAATGGCGCCCAGGAAGCCTTCGTCTTCCTCTGCTTCCTGACTGACGACATGAAGGGGCGCGCGTGACAGTGCGTCAGCGTCTTCATGCTTACGGCCGCACTTATGGACGATGGTGACGTCAAATTCCTGCTGCCGCAAGCTCCACCGTGCTAGCCGTCCTGAAGTGTCGCGCAGGCTTGCCAAACAGCAGAGGGCGTGGTGGTCCGTCACTACCTTGAAGGGACGACCATAAAGGTATGGGCGGAACTTGGTGATTGCCCACACGACTGCGAGGCACTCTTTCTCCGTAGTGGAATAATTCGCCTCGGCACGTGATAGAGAGCGGCTGGCGTAGGCTATCACTCTTTCGATGTCTTCTTGACGCTGAACGAGCACTGCACCGAGCCCAATGTTACTAGCGTCGGTATGGACCTCCGTGTCAGCATCATCGTCGAAATGAGCGAGAACGGGCGCTGATTGCATGCGCTGTCGCAGCTCATCAAAAGCTGCTTGTTGCTCGTTTTCCCAGACAAACGGTGTGTCGTCCCTTGTGAGACGAGTCAGAGGCTCTGCTATCTGTGAAAAGCCATGAATGAATCGGCGATAGTAGGCGCACAAACCAAGGAAGCGCCGGACGGCTTTCTTGTCGACAGGAGCTGGTAATTCGGCAACAGCGGCAAGCTTGTCCGGATCGGGACGGATTCATTGGCGCTAACTACATGTCCAAGAAATTTTAGTTCTTTATAGCCGAAGTGGCACTTCTGTGGCTTTAGTGTGAGGTCCGCCGATCGGATAGCCTCCAGCACGCTGCGCAGGCACTGAAGGTGCTGCTCGAACGTGGCAGATAAGACCACCACATCGTCAAGGTAGACAAGACAAGTCTGCCACTTCAGCCCTTTGAGGACAGTGTCTATCATTCGCTGGAAAGTCGCCGGCGCTGAACACAAGCCGAAAAGGAGTACTCGAAATTGGTGTAGGCCGTCTGGAGTCACGAAGGCTGTCTTTTCGCGGTCTCGCTGATCTACCTCGATTTGCCAGTACCCGCTTTTGAGATCGAGAGAAGTGAAATAATGGGCACGACGAAGTCTATCTAGCGAATCGTCGATACGCGGTAGCGGGTACACATCCTTTTTGGTCACGTTGTTAAGCTTTCGGTAATCGACGCAGAAGCGTAGCGACCCGTCCTTCTTTTTGACAAGCACGACTGGAGATGACCACGGGCTGTTTGATGGTTCGATAACGCCATCGTCAAGCATCTCGCGAACTTGCGTACGTATCGCTTCACGTTCTTTAGCTGACCCGCGGTAGGGGTGCTGGTGTATTGGGCGTGCGTCCTCGTACGTGATGATCCTGTGTTGAGTGATGGACGTCTGGCGGATCTTCGAGCAACTTGCGAAGCAAGACCTGTACTCGAACAAGAGCGCTCGCAGCGCAGTCTGGCTATCGGTGGACAGATCAGGATTGATGTCAATGTTGCTCATTGATGTGTCTGCGTTATCCACTACTTCTGATGTGAGACAGTTGGTTACGTTTGCTACTTCGTGGGCAAACGCTATCGAAGTGCCACGGAAAAGGTGTCGATGCTCGTTGCTAAAGTTGGTAACGAGCAATTCAGATCGGCCGTCACGAACGTGTATTACACTTCTCGCTACACATATGCCTTGCTGCAGGAGGTGTTCTAAATTTGTCTCGGCCACCACATCGCCATCGCTCAAACCACAGCATGTTACGTCGACTAGAACACTGGCTCGGGGAGAAAGCGTCACGCTCTGTTCAGAAATACGGAGTATGTGGACACGCATTCCGTCATCCTGCACGTTGATTGCTCGCTGGGCTGAGAACGTGACGCGGCGCTCTTGCAGATCAATGATAGCTCCATTTTCCTGTAAAAAATCAACTCCCAGAATGACGTCACGGGAGCATTCACGTAGAACAAGGCAGCTTGCTACGAATGTGTACCCTTGAATCTGTACTCTAGTTGTGCAGGCACCCAGTGGAGTAACGACTTGGCCACCAGCTGTCCGAATCTGCGAGTTATGCCATGGTGTGATTACTTTCTTCAGCTGCGTTGTCAGTTTCCCGCTCAGTATGGAATAGTCTGCGCCGGTGTCCACTAACGCATTAACTACACAACCATCAATTGTTACTCCTATGTCGAGTGAAAGCCGGCCATCCTTTGCAGCAGCAGGTGATGTCGGACCAGTTTCTGTGCAGTTCTGCGTCAATAGGAGGTCTTCTTCAGCGCTTCGACGTTCAGCGACCCCGCCCCCAGAGGTTGCTTCGGCTAGTTTTCCCGGCGGGGGCTGGGAGATCGTGCGGTAGAATACCGCTGGGGCGTTGATGAAAATCGCCTCGGTGATGGCGAGCGCGACTGGCGCCCGGCAGACGGTGAAGCATGCTGCTGGGAGAGGTAGTTTTGGATGTCTCGTGGTCTCTGACCGTAACGGGGTGGCGGAGACTACGCAGAGAAGCCGCGAAGCCCATGACGGCGATATGGGCCCTGGCGGTACAAGTGATCAGCTTCTCCGCAGTGAAAGCACAGAGGCCGGCGATCATATGTGCGCCAAACATCAGACTTTCGAGGAGACGTGCGCCGATCGTCGATGTACTGAACTGGTTGCACTGAACGATGGGTGACAGAAGCACCAGGGACAAAGGGCAGGGGCGGTGGCGTGTACGTGCCTTCGTAGTACGGTATGTGCTGCGCTGACTGTAGTGAAACAGCAAGAACAGGGTGGACGAATAATGGCGGCGTTGCAGCAGGGCGTTTTATAGCTTCCGCTTAGGTTGTCTCACGGCGGTATTCAGCAGGAGCTGGCACAGCTGTATCATGAGGCAAGGTGTCCCGGAGGGCCTGGTGCAGCTCATCCTTGATCACAGTTGCAATAGAGTTGACTGTAGGATGAGGTGTTACACCAGCCTTTTGTAACTCTTCATGTACTATATCACGGATGAGTTCACGTAGACAGTCGTTGTTGGTTCTAGTGGCGGTGAAAATGTCGGCAGTAGACATGCCACTGACTTGCCTGTCGTATTGGTTGGATCGCTGCTGCAGCATTTTTTCCATTGTCACGGCCTCGGACAAGAACTCCGCGACCGTCTTCGGAGGACTTCGCACGAGGCCGGCAAAAAGCTTGTCCTTGACACCGCGCATCAAGTGACGCAACTTCTTGTCCTCCGTCATTCTTGAATCGGCCCGTCGGAAGAGGCGCGTCATGTCTTCGACGTACGCGGTCACAGTTTCGTTTGGCGACTGGACGCGGGCAAGAATAGCTCGTTCAGCTCTTTCTTGGCGGTCAGTGCTGGCATATGTCTGCAGGAGTCTACGAGAGAACTCGGGCCACGTCGTCAGCTGCTCCTCCCGATTTTGATACCACGTGCGAGCCCCGTCTTCGAGATAGAAGTAGACACGACCCAGTTTCGCCGCGTCGTCCCACTGATTCAAGTTGGCTACGCGCTCGAAGTCCGCCAACCAGTCCTCAACGTCTTCGCGCTCCGTACCATGGAACGTCGGCGGTGCCCGTGGGCTTTCCAACGTATAGTGGTTCGGCGACGTGCTTGCCGTGCCGGTTGCCAAGGTTTGTACCGAAGTGCTGGTCGTGTTTGTTGACGTGGTGGGAGCAGTATCGTTGACTTCCAGAGGCAATCCCCTGATTCGGCGGCTGGTCCGATGCACGGGAGTGTTGACTGGCACTGGACTCGTATTACGGCTTCCTGGGGGGGTCTGCAGCATCCGTGAGGCTACCCAGCACCTTCCACCAGTTTTTCACGATGAGTCACAAGTACTGGGGGATTTATTGAACGACCGGGTAGCTAGCTCTAGGACGATGCGTCAGTCATGGCTGGCTCTCGAGCAGAGAAGAAAGCACGCGATCATCTTTTTCCTCCAGATTGAGAGCCGCTCTTGCTGTCGACCCACTACGTGCTGGTGGCAATATTTTCCTTAACTTTCATAGCGATAATTTCGTTTTCTCTTTTGTAGGCTGGGCACGCTATGGAGTAAGCAGGGTGACTACCTTCGCAGTTTGCAGAGAGGACCTCATCGTGTTTGCATTCATCGGTACGGTGACCAGTTGTGGCGCACTTAGCGCAAGTCAGCTGACCCCGGCACGTCTGAGATCTATGTCCAAATCACTGGCCTTTCGAACAACGTGTCGGATTCGGAATGTATGCAAGCACACGAAGATTTACGCGGCCAATTTCGATTGTCTGAGGTAGAATTGTTAAGCTGAGAGTGGGTATTAGGTGTTTCATTGAAATTTCTGTGTTGTTGCGTCTGATTGTGATGCGCTGCACAAGTGTTATGCATTGGTCCTTTCATCCATTAAGGAGTTCAGCTTCGGTTAGTGTCATCAAGTTTTCACCGCTACCGCCCTTCACTGTGTTCATTGTATGGTGTGGCCTTACTGATACAGGAATATTGCCAAACGCAACGAGGTGTGCAAGTTCGTCGAACTGTTCTTTGTCCTTTAGTTCAAGTAGAATATCCCCCCTTGTCATTTTTGTAGCTTTCTAACCAGTTTCAATGGTGTCTTTTAGGCACTTTGCCACAAGAAAAGGTGAGATTGCTGTAGCTTTGTTGAAGGTTGTTCACAAAGAAGGAAGTAGAATTTCGGGATGGTTGCTACGTTTTGGTGAAGAAAAAGAGATGGCACATCAGGGCGTACCGTTTTGGAGGCACGATCGGTTACGGGGTCGTTCAAAGTTCTCATGAAAATTTTGATTTCTTTGGCAGTGGCACCTACCAGCCACCACAGAGCCCAACAAGGGGACGTATCAGAACATGTGGACAACTATAAACTACTCCAGCAGTACGCCGTTGCAGTAACTGGAATTGGTTTATCCTAGGCAGTGTAGCCAAATTGGGTTAACCCTTGCCGCTAGGAAACAATGAAGAAAATCGAAAGGAGAAGAAGACAGGACATATTTTAGGTCGAGAAAAAGACGAAGATGCAAGCAGAGAAAGGAGTGAAAAGGCGACTACTGATGTCCCCTGGGTGGGTCAGCACAGTGGTGCCGTCTATGTGAAGCTGGAGCCAAAGGTGTGCGTTGCCTCGGCCTGGGGGCCTTAAAGTTTGAAGTGCCCAGAGTCGGCTCAACCTCCAGGATCCTCTTTTTCCCGGACACAGCTCAGCCATGCACGGCTAGGCGTGGGAGGGAGTCGAAACCTCCCCCCCCCGTTAGCTCGGGTCCATGGTGTCGCTACACACTAAACTTCTGCTAACGCGTACGCCCCTGTGGGGATATATAGTGGCTTCTAATCATGTTCAGTACCTAACTGATCTTATATATGGGGGCTAGCTTACTTTTTTCTTGATTGAGCATCAGACGCCTGTTCAAGTGAATGCCTAAACAAGCGTAAAGATAAACAATGACATGCACACATTTGCAACGGGAGGTCTCCCTCGAAAATCATCGTATAATTGAGGTTAAGACAGGGTGCTGAACAAACCTGAAAGTTTTCATTGTTTCTGCATGTCTCAATAAAACAGGTGCGGTTCAGAAAATGAAGATTTTTATACCTGGTACATTATTGCACAAATAGTCACCGGTCATCTTGATTGTGGTTTGAAGTTAGAAATGCAATGCTGGAATATGAGAACTGTAGGCGGTGTTCAAAAGAGTGAGAAAATGTCTGGGGCATAAGCTCTTATGTTCACGCTTAACCTGTTCAAGCTGGTCATGCAGTTAGACAACTATAAATAAAATATCGACTTGCGAGTTCTTAATGTTGACCGTTTTTGTCACACTGCCTAGAGTTTATATATTTTATCTAATGCTTTCGCAGAATTATCTGTTAAGCGTAAATACTATAGTCACTCTGCTGATGTCTTTTCCTCCACACTTTCTCTTGCGGAAACAAAAGTGCCAAAACGATGAGTAGAAAATGAGAAACACACAACACACTTTATCAAAATAAATAAACTTGCCTATTCAAATCACACAGGGAAGCGCAGCTCTGAAACCATTACTTCTGCGAAATATTGTAGCCAAAGGTCAGCAGAAAATCTAGAGTTGATTCCGCCTCACTCCAGAAGTATATGTTGTAATCAGGGCTTACCCAGACTCCGACTAATGAAAGTTTTCCTTTACCGACCTCATTATGATTCCTACAAAATAAAAATTTTCTAAACCAGACCCACTCGAATTCAAACTCCCCTAAAATTCACTCATACTCTCTCATTCAGACTCAGATACATGGCCTAATCCAAGTCTGAGTGAGCTGTAGTTAGTCTGCGAATGAGTTTATGTGCCAGTCTGTGATTCTACCAATGCTATATTGAAAATTGTCAGACGCTGCCGCCACTCGCTCTGGGGCCACTGACTGTCACACTTCACGTCGATGAAGGCGAGCCATGTATACGCCATTGTATCCCGCCTATCTGTGTGAAGGACAGTTCCTCGAAAGTACCACGCAGGCTTTCATCGACACCCTCAGCCGAGAATCCGCAGATATTTTGCAGTGAAACTGATGTCTGGGATGTCATAGGTAGGTTTGGGATGTATAAGATGAATAGATAAACTATTTTATTAGGGAAACAGAGGGGCAAAAATCCCTGATTGAAAGATTAGAGAAGGGGAGGGGTGAGAGGCTCACACTAAATCCCGCGTGCCAATCTGCTGCTAACTAAAGCTGTTTGAAACCTCTTTCATTGGCTGAACCATAGTCTAGTTGCCGCGCTTGAGTATAGAGGGTTCAGAACAAATGTCGGTGAGATAAAAGCATCGAACGACGAAAGATTTCACTGTTGGGCGAGTTTGCGCTTAAGTAGCCTTTTTTCTGAAAATTGCGTGCGGAGAGGCACGTTTCCATTTGCAAAGTTGGTTCTGGTTGCTTTTGAAGATCTAAGCAGGACGTCCTTACCTTCCTAATATTACTCATCACTCGAAACTAAGCGTATACGATTGGTGCTCTGCACGCCAAGAACTCGATCAATTATTTAAAAGATGCATTCTGCTCCTATAAATATTTCCTCAGTTTTCATTTCTGAATAGACTTGTCAAATTTATGACAGTGGACGGAAACCTTGAAACAGTTAATCAGAACGTAAAAGTATTCCATTTCGGATCACTCTCTTACATTCTGAAAATTTCCTTTTGCTACGTTCATGACATGTTCATAGTAAACAAGAACTGTTTCAAAAAAAAATAACGCCATGCCTGCGCGGTAGTCACAGCCCAATCACAGCGAAAGCTAGAAGAGCGGCCTTTCGGAGCCTTTCAAAAACACTCATTGGGTAACTGCAGCAAGCAAACTTGCTTGGTGCCCACTAGGTCAATAATAATAAACTTTTCGGTAGTAGGCTGACAACTATGCTATTTTTTTCATTTTTCTGAGAAGCGTGGTATCCGCTTAACACTAGGAATTTTGTGCCAATTGTCCATGCAGTGGCTGACGACGATGAGGAATTATGGCTGAAGTGGGTATGTTCCACAGTTAATAGGGAACCAAAAACAAGCTTTTCTAATTGGTTGGAGCATTGCATGACCCCTTCGCTACGCTAATCGCATTGTGCGACGACCGATTGTTCTTTCGACGTTGTAAAACGCTCTATAGCCGTATTAACGCGATTGCTTTCCTGACATCCTGCCTAAGGCAAGTTTGGCTAGTCGCAAGCAACGGAGTAGCTCAGTGGTAGAATACTGGGATGGCAACCAGCGGACCCAGTTTGGAGCCCCACTGTGCCAATGGTGCTAGGTCATGTTTGCCTTAGGCAAGTTTGAACAAGTTACAAGCACCGGCGTAACTAAGTGGCAGAATATTGGGCTGGCACCGAGTGGACCCGGGTTCAAGCCCCGCTATGTCATTGGTGCATGGTTTTTTCAAATTTCACGTAATGTGGTTACGGACTCTAGCGGCAGCGGTGGTGGACAGCATGCAACTGCGCGTGACTCAAGTTGTGGTCTCATAACAGCTTTCGTTGTAAAACACAGTATGTTGCAGTTTCACTGAAAGTGTGCTTCCAAGTTCAAACAGTTCTGTTCGGTATAACGTTGTTGATGATGATATTGTTTGATGTTTTGTGGCGCAAAGGCCGTTTCATGGCCAAAGAGCGCCAGTTCATGGTACTAGAGATGTGGACGATGACTGTGATAAGCGGCTGTATAACGGCCTTAATATTCCTCACGCTAAGGCAGGTAAAAACATAGAAGTAATAAAATCATGACCGTGTATTGAAATATGTGTAGTGTCGATGGGTGATGAAAGTTGTGATAGTAGAAACCGTGGTGGACATGTATGGCATTAGCACAAGTGCCTAGATTATGACCAACCTTGCGTCCAAGAGCTGTGAGGCAAGTGCTTTGTTCAGTGTAGCCACCGCAGCAGAGACCTCTCTGGAGAGGTCGTGCTACAGAATGCCCGGGTATATGACGTGAATGTGACGGACGTTTCTCAAAAGTGCTAAGAACATTTTATGTGTAAAAAGTGATTCCCAACCGACGAACATTGCAGGATGAAGTGATATATGTTGTCGGCAGGTTAATAGAAAGTGTTGTCTTCTCAGCGTGTCTAATTGTTTACACAGGATTAAATTGGGAACTACTGTGAGTGCTTCTTCACATCTGTCGAACAAAGGTGCATCGCCACCAGACAAAAGAAATGAATAAGAAATGAATGTGTTGTGTGTGTGTATATCCTGTTCTTAACCTTGTAAGTATCACTTCTGTGTGGCGTTTTATGATACTGGCGGCCAATGACCAAGTTGCGGCTTGATAACATGCAGTTTATTACCTGTGAGTGTGTTCCTTGGGCTCTGCCGATAACCCCTGAGCTTTCACTTAGAAAAGGCCTCAAATCAAGTGGAGGAATCGGTATCAATGTATTGGTGGTATTGGCTTCGTTTACCGATCCAGCAAGCTGGCCCACCAAAATACTGCCTTGTACCTCACGGTGTCCTGGCACCCACCAAAACTACAACATGCTGTTTGGATGAGTACACTGTACATAAAAGTGAGTAAAGTGAGACAAGGACAGCGTTTTTGTACTTTTAAGAGCTTTCAGAGCTTTTAAAACGTTTAGCAAATCTGTGTATTATGTCCTTCGTAGTTTTATTCGTTTAATGTGTTTAACGGCCACGAGTATCGCATAAGCTTTGCCAGTCGAAATACTTGTATCAGAGTGTAGTACACAGGCTTCCAAAAAAGATGGGCCGATGTCTGCGTACGACACGGAAGAGTTGGACTTTGAGGCATCTGTAAAGATCTCAGGACACGTGTATTTATGATGTAGTTCCAGGAAGTATGTCTGAATATGTACAATGGGAGCGTGCTTTGTAACCTCCAGGAAAGACACGTCACAATCTATCGCTTGTCAGTGCCATGGTGGCATGAAGGCTGCTGGAGCCATCAAACGGAGTGGCGCACCGGTTTCATTCGCTAGGCCCCTCACACGTAGTAAGTAAGGCTGTCTCATAGAAGGCCGGTTTTCAAACGCAGCAGAACTTGGCATGTCATTTATTGTAGAATGTGAAGGGTGTTTCTTGTCTGCACTCACGTTAAGATAATATTTAAAAGATGTGTAACATGTCTGTAGATGGAGGGACCATTTGTGTGATTTCACGTAAAAGCTCTTCACGGGGCTAGTGCGAAAAGCACGCATAAAGAGACGGATGCCTAGATGATGAACCAGGTCAAGCATTTTAAGGGCAGTGGGTGCCACAGAGTGATATGCTATTGCCCCATAGTCTAGCTGGGTACGTATGAGGCCATTATACAAATTCATTAAACACTTCTTGGCACTTCCACATGCAGTGCGTGACAACACTTTTAGTTAGAACATATATAGCTTTTATTCACTTCTTTTTAAATACTTGATGTGCGGTATGAAGCTTCGCTTAGTGTCCAATATTAGGCCTAAGTATTCATGTTCAGTATTAGCCGCAAGACGTTGCCCATGCAGTTCAATATCAGGTTTGGAATGAATACCTCTCTTCCTGGAGAACAAGACACACGTGCTTTTCTGTGCATTCAGCCAGAATCCGTTTTATTCTGCTTAATTGAAGACTTTGTTCAAAGTAAACTAATCCTGCCGCTCACACATGGCCAGATTACAAGACTGGAAACGAAGCTGGACACCACCGACATATGGGCAGTAAAAGACATTACGAGGAGTGAACAAGTGCAAAGAATTCATTTTCTTAAGAAAAATTGTGCATCTGAGTACAACACCTTGCGGCACACTTGTTTCTTGGACAAATGTTTGGGAAAAAACGCTGCCCACTGGAACACAGAATGTCCAATTAGACAAGTAACTTGCAAAATCTGCAGAACAATAAATCTGCAAGACGAGGACCCTTGCAGTAGTTGTCGCCAAGTCCCAGCCATGTATCCAAACGCATTTTGCGCGCGTGAGTAACTGCTATACTGGTAGTTTGTAAACATTGAGTTATATAACATAATTTTCCTAATCACTATCATTAATCCTTACGCCTGCTTCAGCCACTGTACCATCCTTTTAAATTATAGTCAATTACCTGCGCAATGAAAGTGCACTTAATTGAATTCTGGGATCTCAAAGCATGGTTCGACTGCAATGTTTGGCAGAATTTGCTCAAAAACCACCATAGCAACGTCACCAGATGATCATAACTTCTAAAAATCGGAACGGGGGATCACAATGAAGTAGCAATAGAGGAGCCAAGCAGCCAAAACTATATTATTGTGATAGCAATAAGGCCACTCTCGATTTGATTTGGCCGCCGTTGTAAGCGTAGACGTCACGCACCGTATATGTATATGTATCTATATATATGAAAAAGCAAGAAAGAAAAAAATCATGAATAAATTTGGCCCCGTATCTGCATGTATTCTGCAAATGTCGAAAGACGATAGCCTTGCGTGTGGAGAGAGTGAACAAAACATTTATTTGGTGTTCTGCGCAAGAATATCGGTGACTGGTATTTCGGAGGCACTGCGTTAGAGTGCCTTGAGCGGGCACCGGAGACTCTCGAGTGCATCAAGTCATGTCACACGGGAGCCATGAGCGCCATCTGGCCGTTTCTTTTGGAGAACAAAGCACGTGGCCCTGCGCGCTTGTCTCGGAGGTGATAAGGTGTAGAACGCGAGGTGACGGGTAGGTGCCGCCGCCATCTCGTTTTAGCAAAGCGTTAGAAACACTTCCCGTTCCGTGCAAGCGTTGCATAGTAAGCGCAGCGGGATAAGCGCTACGGTCCTTAAAATTACTTAGGTAGGCGTTTTCTAGTAAGAGATGCATATGCAAAATATATGCGAGTTGTTATGGTGCCCCAGACACGCGAAATATTTGCTTTTTAATCGACAATTGCATAAGCATGAATTCTCAACCTTGAGCAACATTAGTGGTAGCTGCGCGTGGAGTCGGCCGTTTCAAGTACCCGATGCCGGTAAGAGCAAACAAACAGACAAATGTATAGACAGACAGACAAACCAAACTTTTTGCGTCGAAAGTCCCCGAGAAAGACTATCGTCTTTAAAACATTGCGGCGCACAGAATTGAATCTTGGACCTCTGCGTCATGAAAGCGAGTCGTTAACCACACCACTGAGCTACCCCGGAGCACATCCTTCACCTTTCAACCGGTGCGCTACTTATATCTATTTCCGGAGCCCTCCACTACGGCGTCTTTCATATACATATGGTGCTTTTGGAAAGTTAAACTCCACATATGAATCATCAATCAACTTGCTAAACTTTGCAAAGATTTCAGGCGTATTAAGACGACGACTTCCGCTTAGAGAATAAACCACATCAAGGTGGCAGTGTACCCACTGTGTGCACTTCGGCGATGTTTCATAATAGCGTATCCAGAAGACCGCGTTCAAGGCAAACCGTTATAGAAAACTCTACATTTGTTTTCCGAATGTTGTGTCATTGAGGACGACCGAAAGCGACGTCAAATGCATTTTAATTGTAGTTCAATAAAAAAAACGAGAAAGTTCTGAAAATTTAGTTCAACCTTTAGTGTTTGTAAAGAGTTACAGGTGAAGGTTGCAGATTCCAGCACAAACAACACAAACAACGTACCACGCTATCTACACGGCATCGTTCCAATATAACTGAGCAAGTATTTAGCTGATTTGTAAGACGAAAAACGTGGCAATTTGTGATGGTATGTCTGAAGTTTAATAAACTATTGCGTTAGAAAAAGGATCCCCATGTAGGATTTCGAGTCCAACCGCATTGAACGACAGCTCGTGATACGTATTCTTTCTTCAATGACAGCTCTACTGAAAAGAAGTGTTGTGACCGTAACAACAGCAAAGAACAGAACAGCTGCTCTGTAATATATTTTTGGCCTTCATATTAATGAAGCATAGGCTAGATTAGTAGCATAATGAAGAGCAAGAAAGTGCCTTTTAATTATCATGTGTTTTCCTTCACTCTGCCATAAAGGCCGAACCAACAACAAACAATCCTTCAAAGATGCATCTTCTTGAGTACCATTTAATACATTCAGCACTCCATACAAAATGTTGTGGATTTCAAAGTTGCCTTCTTTAAGTATAACGAATCTTCATTTCATCAAAAAAAAATAAAAGCAGAGTTATGAGAAACCACTTACTAAATGTCCGGCGTCTCTTCACCGAGAAATCCACAAGCTACTCAAGATTTCGCAATGGAATGCCCGGACATCAAACATGACACTAAAGATGCGTGCGACTTAGAGTTGCTTCCGCTTCAAAGTGG
Source organism: Rhipicephalus microplus (assembly GCF_043290135.1). Classification (NCBI taxonomy): domain Eukaryota; kingdom Metazoa; phylum Arthropoda; class Arachnida; order Ixodida; family Ixodidae; genus Rhipicephalus; species Rhipicephalus microplus. The sequence continues at coordinate 119,010,649 of NC_134704.1, forward strand.
ACACAAGTATGAACTGCTCAGTGGCTAAGCGGTGCTTTAGATTAACAAAAAACGAATTGAACAACTTTAGTTTTTTAAATAGTGCTTCGAAGCTCGCAATCACGGGGTCAACCTAGGTGGGAGAATCCCTCATTCCAGAATCGTTCTGACCGTGATCGCTTCACTCGCGGCGAGTCCGCGCTGCTCATCTAGGTGTAGTGCGTAAATATTCATCTTACATTTTTTCGTGACAACGTTGTCCTCGTATATTACGTGTGCCAGTGCGTCTCGCAAGTCGTATATTGGGCAGTTGCAGGCACGCACGGGATACATACAGCTGGACCCTGTTGCGGTCGGGCCGCTGTCACTACTGTTGCGTAGTGCGTTGAGGTCACGAGTCACCAAGGTCACTACTTTTGGGTAGCGCGTGTTTCTCAGCTCGCGGCTTCAAATGCGAAGAGCTGAGAGATGGAGCGGACAAGGAGACGGTGAGTTAAGGCAACATTTATGTATTGCCATTGCATTATTTGCACTGGGGCCATCAGCCTAAGGGGTTCGAAGAGCCAGCATGTCTTCGCGCGCTCTGACGCTATTGTCTGCTGAGACGTACTCGTCTGCTGCTTGGCGCCACACCGCTCGGATCATTTATAGGCCCTGGCTAACCCTTACGTTCACAACATCCAATAAGGAACGCCGATTTGCATTGCGTCAGCAGACTTCAATCAGGAACGCCACAATCCTTGCGTCTGCAGCCACCACTCAGGAACCACCGATAGATTGCACTCAAGGGCCTGTGATATTGCCACACGTTGCGTAAGACACACCGGGCAAGATGGCGGCGACTGCATCGTGGTGTTGGACTCGGACCCGTGGATAGCTTGGCACGCTTTGCGTACGACGCGGTTGCCAGAGATGGCGTCAGCCTCGCTCGCTCGCTGGTTTTGACGCCGGTTGCCTTTGACTTAGTAATGAAGTTTGGTTCGGATTCCAAGGCATAACAGCAGCCCCGCCACCAGATAATGCAGCGGAAAGACGAGCAGCTTCCATGTGGATCGAATGTCGTGCGCTCTCGGTAGCCAGGCCCCTCCAGGGTCATCTCCTGTGCCCTGGGGCAGGATGTTGCTTCAGACTGAGTTCTGTGAACAGATCTTATTCATGAAAAAGGACTCCCACCACCACTGGCCTGTCGCCAAAACTTGTCGACCAGCTTCACTTGTCTCTTCCGAAAAGTTCTGATTCAGTCTTTGTTGATAGTTCTGCAACTTGGCAAGAACAGAACAGAAAAAAACGCCTGGCCTGCGCGGACGCGCACCACAGTCACAGCGAAAGCTGTAAGAGCCAACTTTCAGAACCTTTTCTTAACACTCATTGAGTAACTGCTGCAAGCACACTGCTAGTACCCATTACGGATGTATTAAAGTGATTTCTGGCTGGTAGGCCAGCATTCGCTATTGTGAAGTTCGTCATTCCTCTCAGAAACATGGTATCCGTTAAGCACTTGCAAGAAATTTTGTGCGAATCATTCATGCGGTGGCTGACGACGATGAGGAACTATTCATTAGGTGAGTATGCGCCACAGTTGTTAGATGATCAAGAACAAGGTTTTGTAATGCGTAGGAGCATTGGACAACCCACTTGTTACGCTATTCGCGTTGTGTGATGCCTGCTTGATAATTAACTGTTCTAAAACGCTTTATTACTCCCATTATTGTGATTCTTTTCCCGACATCAAGACTCCCTAAGGCAAATTTGCGGAGAAGCCCCTAGCACCGGCATGGCTCAGCTATGTGGCTTATGTGGCTTCCTGAGCGCTTGGAGGACGCCTATGTGTGCGAGGCACTGCAAGCTTTTGGGAAGGTCAAGACAATATCACACGAAAGCTGGAAAGTAGCGGACATGGAACAAAGGCGGACGCTAAATAGGAATGTTGTTTTGTCTCTTGCTGATGGAGTTCGTATTGCGGATATACCTCATATTCTTGTTGTCTGCGGAGTGCAAAGCCCCGTCCTGATACCTGGCCGCCCACCACTTTGTCTTCGGTGCAGTAAGGTTGGACACATTCGTCGAAACTGCAGGACCCCTCGCTGTGGCAACTGTCGACGCTTCGGTCATTCGGCCGAAGATTGTGTTATGACATACGCCAACAAGCTGTGACAGCACACAAAACAGCCAGATGATAACCTACAAGAGCATATTATGGATGCCACCAAGGTTTTGGACGCAACGGGAGACACTCCGTCAATGTCATATGCTGCAGGCTCTACCACAAGGAATCCAGAAGAGGAAAGAAAGTCACTCGCTGTTGATACAGTTGAAACTTCTGCGTGCAAAGAGCCAAGTGAATCATGCAAGCAGCATACCCAAAATGACTCCGCACAACCCCTAGCACAAGTAGGAGTTGCTATGAAGAGTGCTGTTGCGCTGACCCACAAAGATGCCGAAGAACCACCAGTACAAGATAGAGACTCTGGGCTGGATGCCACAGAAAGTTCATCACCTGCTTGCGCTGCAGCTCCGCAGCAGCTTTTTCATCATGGTGCAGTGTCGGAAGAAGATATGCATATCTCTACGGATGCAGCAATACTGAAACGTCGCGCATCGTCCAGCTCGGATTCAAGCAAAGGGAGTGACCCAGCGTCAGTGACTAGGGATTCACGCCGTCACCGAAAGTCCATGCCAAAGGGGAAGTGTCGCCGATCCCGATCTAGGAGGCCCGGTGGGGGTTCACGGGAAGCCTCAGCGCCAACTCTTGGGACTGATCAAGTGGGACGATAAGCGAGTTGGAAGGTAGTCACCATGGCGCAGTCTGAGCGACTCATATTTGCCACCTTGAACGTACGCGGCCTTAGGTCTTCGCAGAAACAAGCACAGCTCCGTAGACTTCTCAATCGAAAGCGTCTCGACTTTGTCGCCATCCAAGAGACAAAGATCGAGAGCGAGGAAGAGACCGAGAAGACCCTGCGGCCTTTTCTGTCTCAGTTTAATGTGTGTGTCTCACATGCTAAAGGTTTATCTGCGGGCTGTCGGTTGTTTCTGAGAAAAAGCCTACCCTGTTCAGGATTCTGCACTAGTGTTGATGAAGAGGGCAGGTATATATGCTGTGATTTTTTGTTGCAAGGAGTGCCATGGAGAATTATCAATCTATATGCGTTTATTGATGTTCCGAAACGACTTGAGTTATTTGAAAAAGTGTGTAATTTAATTGACGCCGACAGATGCGCGGAACTTATGGGAGATTTCAACTGCGTATGTGAATCTATTGATCGTTATAATTCGTCTGAAAAGAGAGACAAGAGTGGTGAGCTTTTATCCGGTATTGTAGATAATGCAGGACTAATTGACATCGGGGTCTCGAATCGGGCAACAGCATATACAAGAGTACAAGGCAGTTCTCATGCTCGCCTTGACCGGATTTACGTGTCCTCATCACTCCTATCTCGTAAAATTTCCTGCAGCACCGAAGCTGTATCATTCTCAGACCATTGTATTGTCATAGCGCAAATTGGTGAAAATCGTCACAAACAATTCCGTCTTCAGTGGGCCCTTTGGAAAATGAATGCGAAGCTCCTCTGTGATCAGGAATTCATGAATCGCGTCCAGATGGCATTGAGGCAATCTTGTTCGATTGGTTTTTATATCTTCACTGCTTGGGAGCTTTTTAAAGAAGAGGTTCGTGCTATAGCTTTAGAAATTGGGGCTGTTAAGTCTTTCTATAGAAAGAATGATGAAAAGATACTTGTTAAAAGTCTTTGCCATCTTTATGAGATGGAATGCGAAATGCCGGGAAAGTACATCAAAGACATTGAGAATATTGAGTGCCAACTACAAAGATATGATGCTGCTCGGTACCAAGGGGCACGTAGTAGATCTCGGAACCAGCGCACCTTAAATTTTGAGCAACCGACGCACCAAGCGTTACTTGGTGAGCAACGCCATGCGATTTCTAAAGTTAATCCAGACTTGTACTTTAACGATGTGCTCATAAAAGATAACGGAGACATTACTTTGGCGTTCGAAACGTACTATAACAGCTTATTTAGCTCTCCCTCTGATGATCTTGATGCTCACCTCAAGGCTAGTTTTGTTTCTCTTGTGAACCCCTTGAAGGACAATGACTGTGCAGTCATTAATGGGCCCATTACTATACAAGAAATCGAGCAAGCAATCGACAACTTGCCTTCATTGAAAACACCAGGCCCTGATGGCATCTCAGGCGAATTTTAGAAAGCTTTCAAGAAAACACTTGCCCCTGTATTGCTGAATATTTTTCAGATGAGTTATGACATGGATACACTCCCACAATCTCTGCAAAAGTCACACAGTGTTAATACCGAAAACAACTGACAAGGAAAAACTTCGCTTCGTCGAGGGCTACAGACCAATATCGCTGTCAAACGTGGACTACAAAATTCTCGCAAAAGTATTAGCAAATAGGTTGCAATTTGCTATGTCGATCCTCATTGGGTCTCATCAGACATGTGGGATCAGAGGTCGAACCATACAAACCAATATACATGTCGCTCGAACAGTGCTTCAGTACTGTCATGGTTCTCAAAAACATCTTGCAATGCTACAGGTAGACCTTGCAAAAGCTTTTGATCGTGTTCGTCATCCCTTCCTTTTTTCTCTTCTCGAACAAGCTAATGTTGGCAAAGTTGTTCTTAAAGGCGTTAAATTATGCTATAATGAATGCTCAACTCGTCTGATAGTTAATGGTCAACTCTCCAAGCCAGTTTCTATTCGCTCTTCTGTAAAACAGGGATGCCCAATGTCACCTCTTTTATTTGCACTTTATCTAGAACCACTGTGCTTAAGCATGATACAGTCGAGTTGCATTCGTGGCTTTAGAATATTAGGCAGTGAGGTTAAAGTATTGGCTTATGCAGACGATGTCGCATTCTTTTGCACAGATAAACCAAGTGTCGAAAATGTGGTATATACTATTGAAAAGTTTGGCGTAGTATCAGGAGCTCGTTTAAATGCCTCTAAAAGTTTAGGACTGTGGTTTGGCTGGTGGGGTAGCACACCGAACCACTTTGCAGGGATTAATTGGACAAGAACTCCTCCAACATACCTCGGTGTACCATTGCATGCATATAGATTCAGTGCGCATTACTGGAAGGAACGCGTCCCTAAGCTTGAACGACAGGCCCAGACATTTGTTCCCTATCGACTTTCAATATTTGGGAGAGCTGAAGCTTGCAATACTTTCTTAGCGACAAAGCTTTACTATGTATTGCACCTTATTCATTGCACAAGATTCTATATACAACGCTTTCATCGGATTTTCGCTACTTTCATATGGTCTTCGACTTTTGAGCCCATGCGTCGTGATAATATATTCAAGCCAGTTAGTGAGGGTGGGTTAGGACTAAAACACCTTTATCTGTGGCAAATAGTGTCCCGATTCTTCTTTTTTTGAGACAATTCCCATCCTGCAATCCGTTCCTTCTTGCAGGTTACACTTGTTGATTGCTTACCAGATTTAATTGTTTCATCCAACTTCTCCGAATGCCCATGCTTGTGGAGATTCATGCAGGAAGTTTACCTCGCAGTTCAGTTCCTTAAAGCTCGCTTTTCTGTAGAATACCTGTACACAGTATCGCGCCAGGTGCTGTATAAGGACCTACTGAGTACACTCTTCCCACCTCCATTGTACCGTTCACTGTACTCCAATCTTCCAGGTCACGATGTGTTGAAGCGAGTGCGCAAAATGTACATTTCACCAAATTCAAAAACATTCTTCTATAAACTCCACTCTGAAACATTGGCGGTAAACACATGGTTAAAAAAAAGGTATTTTCATTCCGTCTGTCAACTGCCGTCTATGTGATGTGCCGGAAACGATTGAACATTGCTTTTTTAGCTGCAAAGATGCCATACTATTTTGGGATGTCCTTCAGCGAGCACTGAAAAAGCGTTTCGTCATTAATTCTCACACCATACGTTATCTTCTACCAGCAACGCTTGATGAAGTACCATATGATATGTTTTTCCTCATGGGTTTGCACAGCTTGTGGAAGACACGAATGCAAGACCGCAATGCAGAGCCCACCACCCTTCAAGCGCACACTTCATTCAAATGGCTATCCACCTAAAAAACATTTACGACGAGCTAGACTTTAGACCGGACTGGTACTCCGTCTTAGAGAACTGTTTGACCTCACCCCTTTTTCATTTGTATAACACGATGTGAAGAACTCTCCATGTGAGGAACTCGCGCTGTGTTAGCCATTTAGTGTTTATGAGTAACGCTTGAACGCTTACTTTCACGATTTGATTGTACTTTTGTTCGCTTGATTTTGTCTTTATTGCCCAAGTATTTTAATAAATACCATGAAAAAAAACACCGGCATAGCTCAGTGGTACAATACTGGGCTGGCACAGATCGGACAAGAGTTCGATCCCCAGTGTGTGTTTGGTACTTATTTTTTTTCTTATTTCGTGTGATAGTGGTTACGGACTCTGGCAGCAGCAAACAACTACGGCACCACGGTTGAACCGAGTTGTGATTTCATAAGTGCGTTCGCTCTAAAAAAGCTGCCATCTTCGTACTTTCTTTATGCTTAGCACTGCTAGTGCTGAGCTGCCTTAATTGTATTTATTTGTTGTTGATTTATGTGAGCGAAAATCACAGGGAGTTTGAGAGAGAATAATTTACGACTGCATACATAGTAAGCAACGCGATGAGGTAAATTCATCAAGAATCAAGGTGCATATAATACTTAACGAAGCCTTCGCAAGCGCAGCCACCAACCTTGTCTCGGGGGCCCCCCTCGGACCCTACTTTCCGTGCATCATAACATAACTATTGCGGTACCCTGCGATGTCACAGGAGCTGCAGCTTAATCGCAGCCTGCACAGACTTGCGCCGTCTGTAGAAAAACTTAAATTGGAGAAGGCAATTTCTTTCTTTCATAGTGTCTCACAATGAAAAAATGTATGCGAACATGCACGTAATGCTGTTGCAATATTGGGCACGTAGCTTATTACAGTCAATCATGGGTGTGCAGCCCAAGTGTTTCACCTAATCACAGACGGAAAAAAACTAATAAGTTTATCATCCTGTGCGCTTTGTCATAGGAGCTCATTGTGTATCGAGCTGACAAGACATAACTGTGCTAATAAGTGTCAGTTTACCTGCCCGAAACTCTTTGTTCATAGATGAATGGAGAATATAGAACGTAGGTATGAAAAAATCAGCCACCCTCTTCCATGTTCCAGCCACGTTTGTACACTCATTTGGCAACCTTGATGTTTTGAAATTTTGCACGTTTTTTAAGTATTTTAAACCCTTTTTTCGCTCCACGCAACACAAGTTTGTGCATTATATTGAATGATAAGTTACAATTTTAGTATTAGACCAATATCATTAACGTGAACAAAGCCAGCCAAACGAGGAAAACAAATTGGCAGATCCTACGAAGAGAGGAATCGATTATATCCTAAGCAAGAATGAGGAAGCTTGATGTATCACTTCAAAATCAGCACAACATTACGAAGTGGACGTAAGCTATGCTGTACATGGCTTCCTTGTCAAGATTATCATGCTTGGACGTGTCATTTACCTTAGTCGTCTACACATCACGTGATACTAAACTCGGTATATGTGGATCTGCAAAATGGCCACGAGCACGCAGTGAGCCCAGCATGAAGTCATATTTTACATAACACGCATATTCTAACTATTATCTTTGGATGTGTCAAATACCTTAATTGATTGATTTGTGGGGTTTAACGTCCAAAAACCACCATATGATTATGGGAGACGCCGTAGTGGAAAACTCCGGAAATTTCGACCACCTGGGGTTCTTTAACGTGCACCCAAATCTGAGCACACGGGCCTACAGCATTTCCGCCTCTATCGGAAATGCAGCCGCCGCAGCCGGGATTCGAACCCGCGACTTGCGGGTCAGCAGCCGAGTACCTTAGCCACTAGACCACCGCAGCGGGGCATGTTAATTACCTTCGTCATCTGTTTATGTCACGTAATACCACGCTTGGTATATGTGAAGCTAGTGAAATGGCCGCGAGCACGCAATGAGCGTATCATGTAGTCATGCTTTACACGATCCGTAAATCATGTTTATCAAGATTGGACGTGTGATTTGCCTTTGTCGTCTATTCACGTCAGGTTATATCAAATTTGGTAAATGTGGAGCTAGCGAAACAGCCATGAGCGTGCTACGCAGCGTAGGATGTAGTTATGTTGCCCATGATACGCATGTCATGGTTATCACGTTTGGACCTCGTCTATCCACGCACCAAATTTGGTATATGTGAAGCTAGCGAAACGGCTTCGAGCGCATCATGAGTGTGAAATGTCGTCAGGTTACGTGACATTCATCTCATGATTATAATGTTTGCACCAGTCACATACCTTCGTAATCCATTCACTTCCCGTAATACCAAATTTGGTAATGGGAAGCGAGCAAAACGACCATAAGCAAGCCATGAGCTCAGCGTGTAGTCATGACTTATAAATAAGACATATATGAAATAACATACATGTTAGGGTCTGTCAGTTTTGTTCGCCTAGAGTTATACCATATCATACCAGTTTTGCAATATGTATTGTGAATGAAACCACCGCAAGAGCAGCAAGGCAATGAAGTGTAAATTATGACATTCACGAAATACATTTATGTTATGACTATTCACTTTTTTTTGTCATACTGTCATATTATTTTGTACCAATTTTGGTATCAATGCCAATATTGAAACGGCCAGTAGATCCAAAATTTGTAGGTGGCTAGTCGATATATATATATAGATAAGCTCGAAGTGAACGAAAATCACTAAGAAATGCTTGGCATATAAAAACAGTATGAACCTCAATATCGATCAGCGATGCCTAATTAGAATATTTAAAACACCAGGAGTGCACATGCAAAACAACATTCATACCTTACCCTATAAGCTACAGCAAAAAATTAACTAAATGGAACTTGATCAGGCCCTGTGTGTTCCCATATCTAGCATGCGCGAAGGTAATCAGACATTGCTTTGAATGCGCTCGTCGTACATCTGGTCCATCTGTCAAACTTGTACGGTGACTCCACGTAACGTTATAAATTTTAATTCACTAAATGCCACGGCGTTGCTTTGATCTCCTCCAAAATGATGATCTTCAGTATTCGTGAGATAGAAAGCTACTCAATGGGCACCCACTAGATAAGAAGTCTCTAATCGCAGATATAGAGGGTTACATTTCGAATAAGGCTAAGCAGACAGAACGCAGCAGTTTCACTGAACGAAACCTTTTCAGTCGCACAGACACAAGCTTTTTCAAAGAGCCATCATTCTGTCTGGCTCTTTTAAGCCGAATGCACTAACGCAGTGATGCTCAAAGTTGTGGCGAACTTGTCGACAGCGCAATGGTCTCAACTATTTGAACCCACCAGTTTTCATGTTGTACAGGGGAAAATGTTGGTGCTCTATGTTATGAGTTTAAATGCTGGTTGAGGCTTGATTTGACTCCTCGTTTGCTTGTAAGAACTTTGAATGTACGAGCCCACTCACAGCTTATAGAGCAAAAGAACTGGGACATTGAAGAGTCCTGCGTTTAAAGTGAGCGATATGATTCCGAGTGCGACTCTTTTAAGGGTTTGACGATGGCCTAAGAGTGTCTCTGACGAGAAAGAAGGTGAAGTCGGAAGCACTGCGACAACTTGAGTTTTGTCTCTCTTAAGTGACGGTCATTTCGCTTCGTGCCTACACTCGAGCTGAATTCGATTGGCACTCAGAGTTGCAGAAGAGAAGTACATGTTGTGTTTTTTTTCGTCGGTAACGAACGTTTTCGAATATAAATATTTCTGCAGTCATAAGCATGCCTTCATAGCTTTGCACTTATCATTTGCGAGTGAACATTGCTAACTGAGCCAAAAATTTGGAATGTTGGATAACAGCCATAATTATCTTTACCATGATCTGCAAACTGGGCTCTCTCACAGCTCTTCTTGCACGAACGCACTGATTGTTTCACGCAGCTCGGCGGAGCAGAGCCCTTGGATATCTGCGAATTGAGGAATCAAATGGCGACTGTACTGATGGTGTCGCATGTCCAGGGTCTTCTCGATAGTAGTCGCTTTCGAGACAAACTCTTGTACACTGTTTAGGGGTTCCGCACCAGGCCCACAAAAAAGTTACTGTTAAACTCCTCGCATGAGGAAGCAAACTTGTTTGTCTTCAGGCATTTCGTGGTCTGCATATTGGAAGAGTGAGGTCCTTTCTTCTGTCAAGAGCATGACGCTTTCATTGGGTATAGTTGATCTCGAGAGTCAAAAAAAAAGCTTCGTCTTTCTCCTTGCGCACGATTCTGGTGAAAATAGCCAAGAGCCCGGTTCGGAAAACTTCCCTTGTGGATCGTCGTCCCTTGTGGATCGTCGACTCTTGGTTCTCGAACCACGTTTTCGTGGCGTCTTTTAAGGTAAAGTCTACACATGCCTGGGCTTGTCTTTATTGTTCTAATTTTTGAAGACGGCCACCCGTCCATACGCTTCCAACCAGCTCTCCGGTTTCTCGCACGATGACCGTCGGAATTTCGGCGACTCATTTTGCTACCTGATGAGAAGGGGTGTAGGCTGCGCAGGTGTTGTCATTGTGGTGGCTTGCTTTGTCGTCGTAGCTCGTGTGTTGTCTAGTAAGGGTCCGAGTTAGGATGAGGGGGTGGGGCGTAGTGTCTGCAGTGTGTGTGGCTGGATCGATTGTCATGGACGGTGTTGGTGTCTTCTTCGCGACTTGGGCTGGGCTCACGGCTTCAAGGGGGTGTACGGAACTTGGGTCGGGAAGAACCTCCACCAAATTTCTCGTGTCCGTGACGTAGGTGTTGGTGACAGACGACAAGAGGGAGCTTTTTTTTGCTGAACTTGAGGCCAGGAAACTGAACATCAGACTACAGCAGTAAAATCGGTACTGAAAGCGGTGAACACAACGTCGGCCGTCGATCAACTAACAAGCGAGGAAGTGCATCGACATTTATATGTGCCGTCGAAAATTATAGTCTTATTACTTTTAGTTGCGAAAACTTTGGAATAACCTCGAATGTTTACGTGTTGCACGCAATATTAAGAGAACAATATACAATTATCTCGAACCTTCTCGAACAGCGAGGCACAGTTCAAGTTGAGCATTGCTGACAAGCTTCGTGGGCGAAAACCGAATTAAACAAGTGTTTAAATAAGGAACGTGCGTGGCAATATCAACTGGTTACCAGAACCTTTATTCGTTTCGTGATGCATTGTGCTGGCTGTTTTATATGTCACTGCTATGCCATTTTGCGAACCTTCACACACTGCCTAGCTCCAAATTTTATCTCAGATATCCTTTTTTTACCACAAGTTTCCGCCCCAAGAGTCAGTACCTTTAAGGCGACCGTCATTAAGACTCCAACAGAGGAACGGATCGGTCTGGCTCGATTCTCCTACTGGTGCAAGTAGGAGAATCGACGTAACAAACTACCGAAAAAAATAGCATAGATGATCCTTTTAATTGTTTGAGGTAGAGAAAACATCGCTGTGGTCTGACGGCAAGTGTTGCTGCGGTAACCATACAGAAAGTGGTCTATGGAGCATTGCTAGGTTATTTCTCCACACCGCGGGACAAATGTCCGTTCAGGTTTGTTTTTTTTTGTTTAAGATACGCGATAGCTTTTTATTACATGAAGTGATCAAAAATTATTCAACATTTGCATCCACTACTTATCAATAACATATTTTGAGATTTTCGCAGCGGCTATAAAAAGAAATAGTACTCCACGTCTCCTTCAACGACGCAGAAAATGGTATCTCTAAGTAAAAATTTTGAGAGAAAGGGCCTCCAGTAGAAGCATTTTAGGCTCCCTTTTTGATTATAGTAATGCTGAAAAAACTTCCGGTGTGATGTTTTTAGAGATATGGCTCACATGTAGAGTTTTTAGTAAGTACATCAAAGGTGCGCTAAAGCGGTCACCTGCGTCTGAATGCACCTTTGGCTTAATGAAATGCTTGGTTGCTAGTAGGAACACGCGCTATAAGTGCTGATATCAGTGCGGAGCGTATGAAGAAGGGAATGAAAAGGCTCGCTCTACTGTGTATTGAAGGAAAGAGCAGTCAAAGTGCCAGGAAAGGTTACTTATTCACTGTGTTTATATCTTTGTTTTATACGAATTCTATGTATGTTACAATACAACTTATTTATCAAGTTCAATCAAAAGTGCGACTGACCACGTGGTCGTACGACAATAAAAGCGTGTCATTAGATTTTATTCGTTCATATTTATTCCTCAACAACACAGCAGCATTCTGCAGCCAGCGCTTTATGTTATTTGTGCTGCAGTTTGTAGTGAAAGCACCAGTAGCGTAGCCAGGGGTGCCGGGCTTCTATACATCCTGAAAACTCTTCTGTATTTCTTGTCTATATATACATGCGCACATATAAACAGTGATGTGATAAACGCGCAAAAGATCTGCATTTATACGATGTGTGCGGTGGTGAAAGGCAACGATGAGGACACTGGTGCACGTGCAAGTATGTGTGGTTAACTTGAAAGGCGTAAAAGAGAAGCGAGAGCCTCGTGCGAACACGAGGCAAGGGGAGAGAGTAGTGTGGGTGGAGTGGAGTGCCAGGCAATCGCGAAGGTGGTGTTCCTTCGGGTGGAAGCAAGGAGAAGGCGGTCAAAAGGTCAAGAGTCCGAGCGGCCTGCTTCACTTCACCTCAAGCTTCGACGGCCCACGGAGCCAGCGGCAAGCTACCGCAACCACCAGGTTCACTGTCGGACGTAGGTCCGAGTGCTTGACTGTGGTACCCGGTTCGCGCATCTCAGGAGAAGTCTTCGTCGCCTACCTGCTTCATCGTGCATACAACTGAGCATTGCTCTACCCTTCGTCAAATTTCTGTGGTGCCGACATAACCACGTTACAACTCTTCCACGTAGACAAGTCCGGCATAACCTTCAAGCACTCACCGGTGAAACGCTCTCGTGTTAGAACTCAGAATTTGCGTAGTTTTTAATGCTACTTTCGGGTTTTATCTTGTTATGTTTCCATATAGTATCCTTGTTGTCTGTATACTTTCGTGTGTAGTTACGATAAAGCGAAGGAGACATGAAACAGCCTCGCCATTTTTTGTGCAGTCGTTTTCATCTCTGAGGCAACAAAGTTCGAAGAATGCAAACTTTTGAATAATACCATCACAATGCACCTAAGGTGGGGTGAGGCTGATTGCTCTTGTTTCAAAAGGAAGATAACAACCGCAACATGGGTCCCGCCGAAGGAGTCTAGTGGCTAAGGTACTACTCGGCTTCTTACCTACAGGTCAAGAGATCAAACATCAGCTGAGGCGGTGCATTTTATATGGAGGTGAAACTGCTGTAGGCCCATGGGGTGAGATTTGGTACTCGTTAAAGAACTCACGTAATCGAAATTTCTGGAGCTCTCTTTTACGGTGTCTCTCACAATCATATGACCGTTTTGGGACGTTAAACTCCACATATCCATCTACCACCACAAGTATTTAAGTGAGCTCAGTAGCGTCGCTCAAAAGCTAGGCCTCACTATAGAAAAACAGAGGGAGTGGATGCGAGAGAAGGAAGCTTGTGAACGAGAGGAGCGTGCCGGCGAACACGAGGCTCCACGTGAGCAGGCACAGTGAGCGTAAGGCGCGTGCAGGTCACGAGAAAGAGGAGCGCGACGCACGTTCCCAACATGAGGCAGAGCTAGCTCGCGATAACGTCATCAGCATTATTATCATCATCATCATCATCATCATCATCATCATCATCATCATCAGCCTGACTACGTCCACTGCAAAACAAAGGCCTCTCCCATGTTCCGCCACCTAACCCGGTCCTGTTGTAATGGGTAAGGACGTTCGTCACTATGCTTGCCTATAGCCGACGAGAAAGGATTAACATGAACAATTTATTTGATGGCATGGGTAGAACGGCTGACGGCACACGGATACGCTACCGTGTGCAGCGCCGTTAAGTCGGACGTCGCGGCCAACCGAGCAGGCAGGGTCGCAACTACGGAGGTCCAGGATCAGGCCACGGCTCACGAGGACCACACCCGGTAGGCCTCGCCCACGAACCTGCTCCCGGCCACTGCACCCGGGCAGGAGCCGTTCAGCAGGCCCCGTCCTTCGACCTTGTACGGGCCGACGGACTCGAACCCGAACAGACACACCGGAGCTCGACCTGGCCGACATATACGGGTCCCACGTCCGGCTCAGGAACGCTGCCAGGAACTCGTCCTCTCGAGTGGCGCACCGCTTCCTCTGCCTTCGTGGCCTCAAACCTCGAGCTCTCTTTTCCGCACGTTCCTTCTTGGCCAGGGCACCGCCAGGTACCCTCGGGTGCACACTGCAGCTCATGAGCTCGCGGCCCGCGTTCGAGTCTGGCGCATTGCTCGGTATGGCTCGGCACCGCTCGGCGATTCTCTATTCAGCCAGAACTCCCCTGGCACCTGGATCCTCGGCCACCCTGGACCTTGCCCGGCTCCGTGGTCCTCCGTGCACACGCCCTCGTCTCGCCCAGCAGAACGTCTCGCTCGTCCCTTGCCGATGTGCGACGCTCTGGTGACACCGGCGCTTGATGGCATGGGTGCGACTACTGAGCAGTCAACCCGCATCGGAGACGCAATGCTCCATGCGGGGAATGGCCAGCCCGTCCAGCGAAGAGCGTGCGCTGAGACGCGATGCTCGACGCAACCGTGACCATTAGCCAGGCCACGTTCATCGCTGTGTCGAACAGCTGACCGTGGAGACGCCTCGCCGAGATCCACAATGCCCTCGGCAAGGAAGAGAACAGCAGGCCTGGCCGCGCCCCGAGATGCAGTACTCGTGCCGGCAACGCCACCCCAGCTGGTAGTTGGACGGCAGTAGCCTGGACAGCCGCGTTCCCCGGCCGGAACCTGGATCGCCTGCGTCCGACGCTTCGGCCCACTGTCTGCCGCTGCTCCGGCTCATCCCCAGCCACCCAGCCTACTGCCACGTAATGGTCGCACGTGGCCCAATCGTGGCACGCCACCTCTATGGGCTACCACTGGTCATCAGCTGATTGGCGCACAGTTGCTTCGTAATCGCACGTGCCTTCTTCTTCTCTTCTTCTTCATTTCTTGTTGTCGCCTTCGTACCACCTGCCCTGCGCTCGTCTTCTTCAGTTCTGGTTTGATGTTCCTCGGCGTCTTTAAGTCCTTTCCTTACACCTGTGCTTGCTGCTGCCAATTTATACCCGCAAACTTCTTAATCTCATCTGCCCACCTAACCTTCTGTCTCCCTCTAACCCGCTTGCCTTCTCTGGGAATCCAGTTAGTTACCATTATTGACCAGCGGTTATCCTGTCTACGCGCTACATGCCCGGCCCATGTCCATTGCCTCTTCTTGATTTCAAATATGATATCCTTAACTCCCTTTTGTTCCCTAATCAACTCTGCTCTCTTGTTGTCTCTTAAGGTTACACCTTCCATTTTTCTTTCTATTGCTCAATGCGTCGTCCTCAGTTTAAGCTGAACGCTTTTTGTAAGTCTCCAGGTTTCTGATCCGTAGCTAAATACCGGCAAGATACAGCTGTTATATACCTTCCTCTTGAAGGATAGTGGAAATATACCTGCCATAATTTGAGAGTGCTTATCAAATGTGCTCCACCCTATTCTTATTCTTCTAGTTACTCTAATCTCGTGGTTCGGCTCTGCGGTTATTACATTCCATAAGTAGACATAGTCTTCTACATTTTTAGTGCACTATTAGCTATCTCGAAGCGCTGCGCTCTTCCATGGTTGTTGTACATTACTTTCGTTTTCTGTAGATTTCGTTTTCTTCCGCGACATTATGGCGTTGAACAAAAGAAAAAGTTGTCGCTTCACTTCCGTCTTGCGGAATAGAAAAGAAGACTTAGCGGTCGGGAAGAAGTATTCCCCATCATTGCAAGCAGCTCCTCAACCCACAAAGCCTGAGTGTCAAGGGAAAAAAGACTGTCTTAATGCTTTATCCAAGCTGTCTGCAAGGACGACAGGGCGCCACTTTCCTGAGGGTAAACTTGCCAATGCACCATGCATAGTCGATGCGTGAGAGGCTAGAAACAGTTTTGCGGAGCTTGATCAGGCAAAGGGCCTCTTTAAAATAGAAGAACAGGAGTGTTACCTCCAGGATATGTTGTGGTACTTCCCAGAGCATGGACTTTGTTACTGAAGTACGGTTACCTCAGAATAGCTCTATTGAAAAATTAAATGGTAATCAGGATGATGGCAGCGAATTCCTTAAAGAAACATGTTAAATATTTAGCGAATCATTTTGTAGCATAGTGTGGGATATCTAGTATAGCACTATTTTGGTGGGGGATTAAGTGAGTGACTTGCAATTGGAGCAATAGTGCCGCATTTGGAATGTAAATACATGTATGATAAGCCAGAGATAGGTAAAAATGGGTATGCAAACACGCAAGTATGCCGTCGCATGTGCGGAAGACAGTATATGATGACCTGTCTGGGCAGGATGATCCCAATGGAAAGTGAGATTGTGGTTAATACAGCCCCGATTCCGCAGCTGGGGTAGAAGGTGGCCAACTGGCGTGGCCTAGTTTATTTAGAAGAGAGCCATCAAGAGCTTTTAACAAGGCGTCTCTGCTCCTATAGGGCACGTCCTCTAAGATGTCAAGCCGGCAAATTGATTTCAAAGCAAAACGAGAAATTCCAAAACTTCCCATGCTGGGAAACACCATTCGGACGCTCATGCCTCGATGTGTCTCGCACAGCCGGATCTAGTAAATTCATTGTTGGGCTGTGGTAGACGACTCTAGCTGGGGTTCTTAGGTACTCTGCTAAGCGTACAAGTGTTCTCATGCATTGAACCCAGTTCAAATCTTCTTTCTTTAAAGTCTTTCCTATGCGTTTGAGCGGTGTAACTCGACTGCTTTGGAATGATAGAACCTGAGCATTTAGGCCGTTAACCAATTGCTGTTTTTAGGCTTTCACTAGAGAAAACGGTTTGCTGATTCCTGTGACCAACCGTTTTACGATGATACGTGTGACGTGACTAGTTGAATGTTTTATACAGTATATTAACCACCTTTAAACTTGACAGAGAGATGATCTGAGCATTCAGTGAGCCTTATTGCATAATAAATATGTTCAATTGGCCTGTAAAGTGTGGCGCGCATACGTATTGCGTTTTGTTCTTATTGCCCACCGAGCAAAAGCTTCAATTGGGGCATATGTGATGTGATATGTGTGCAAAATGTCTGCAGTTATCCGATGTGTCTTCGTTCCTGAATTTTTCCTATTCTAAACAGCAACTTTTATACTGTAATCAAATATTTTATTCTAATACGAATTACATTTGATAAAGTAAATTTACTTGTTTTGCACACACACACATGTAAATGTGAACGAAAGAGTATATTTACGTTTAAACACACGAAGCACACAGCCAGAAGGTAATCCACGCGGATTTCTCAAAAGGAAAAGCTTCTTAGTAGCCGACAAAATTCATGCTGTTCCGGGGCTTCGACCTTGCGGATTTTGAAAAGGTCAACCTTGCGAGTTTCCGCAGAACTGATTTGTTATACTTGTGTCCATGTACTTTGAGTTGATGATGAATTCGCAATCGCGCTGGTAATTGCTAGCTTTTGGGTTAGCTCAATTAGCAGAGCAACCACTCTGGAAAAACGTTGGTCTTGAGTTCAAACCCCAGAGCAGGAAAAATTTTACGGCAACTGAGAAGCTTCTCAATTTGAACAATCCATGCGGACATTAATGGGGCTTCGTGCTGCGGGTGCTTGTCTTCGTTTTTTTTTTCATTCTTCACAGTTATTGTTGAGTCTCGATGAGACGCCCTAAATATGGCCACTTGCTGAGACCGCACTTCTGCTTAAAGTCAGTTTTTCTATAGGTCATAGGCCCAATATTGAATAAGATTTAGTGAAGGATAGTAATTAGAAATGTCGATGGCCAAGTGTATATAACTTGTGTCGCCATGAATTGCTTATGTCTGAGCGCAAAGACGTTACCATCTGGCGTGACAAGTTGATATTACACAATATTACACTATAATAAATAAATGTGGCGTCTTAAGGCCCGAAACCAGGATATAATGATAAAAAATGGCGTATTGGAGGGTTTCGGAAACTTTGATCATCTGGTGTTCTCTAACGTGCACTTATATTGCACAGTACACGATTCTCTACCATTTCCTCTTCACTGAATTGCGACCGCCTGAAACAGGATTCAACCAGCGACCTTCGGGCAGCAGCCAAGCACCCTATAGCCACTCATTCATTGATGCAGACAATAACCTAGTACGAACATGATTGTTTGATTCGTGGGGTTTCAACGTCCTAAAACCACCATATGATTATGAGAGATGCTGCAGTGGAGGGCTCAAGAAATTTCGACCACCTGGGGTTCTTTAACGTGCACCCAAATCTGAGTACAACACGGGCCTACATTTCCGTCTCCACTAGTATGAACGTGGAACTAGAATCAATAGCAACAGCCCAATTACCAGTTGCGTTCAAAAGGCTTGGTACGCTTTTTCCAAAGCAATCAAGGTTCTCAGGTTTCAGATTAAACTGCTTATACTTTGTGCGTTATAGATGAAAGCGAGTATATGCGATGTCTATGAGCATACAAGTTGTAGTTTCCATCTAGCTATGACCGAAAAAAGAAGCCATTATTTTTAAGGAGTCAGCTTTCTTGTCTTTTCAAGGCAAAAAAAAGAGGGAGACCGAAGTGTTCTGGCAACCAAACGTAGAGGTAAAAAGCGGTCCCATGCCTGGTCCAAACGCTCGTTCAGCACGTTTGCAGAAGGTCTCGCAGAATTGCCGGAGGAACAACATTTATGCGCGAAGGATATACAAAAGCTTTATGAACCATGCTCTAGAGCGAAGCGAAATGGCCGTCTTTATAGCTGGCCAGATTTCGCGCTTTGTGAATTGTTCGCTCTGTACTTTAACGCAGCAAGATGTGCTTCTTGAATGGCAGTTTCTTTGAATCGTTTTCTCACGCTCTCTCTGATACGCAAATTGATTCGGCAAGTGCCTTCTTGTCTTGGATGTGGACATGCACTCACCAGTAGTACAGCGTGCCTCGTTGCTGTCACAAACTTTACTTTGCAATACAGCTCGTTCGCACCGAATAAAAAACCTTCAAACAATACGGTGGTGGAGGAAGAATGAATCATGCTGTGCACTATTTGTGCTACGGGGACGCAGCAAGTCGATTTTCAAATGAACAATGCAATGCAAGCGACCAACCGGTGTCCCCAATGTGCTTGCAATACCAAAAAAAACTAATAAGAATGTAATATGGTGTGAAAACTATGTAGGTCTTTAAAAATAACTCGAACAATTATTCGAGATCAAGAAGTGTGTTCCTACCGATGAACATGATAAGATGTAGTGAAAGCTGCTGTTGGTAGGGCCATAAAAAGTGCTTTCCTCTTTCAGCATCTGAATTGTATACACTGCACGAGAACGTGGAGAACCGTGAGCGGTTTTTGAAATCTCAGGAATGGGTGGGTTGCAGCGAAACAGTAGATACGCACGTGTGCTGTGTGTGTGTCCATAGGTAGCTTGGTAAGTGTGAATTGTGTGCAGCGTTATCTAGATACTGTTCACCAATTTCAAAACCTTAGTTTGATTACATGCAAATTGTTTGGCGTTTGCCGATTTCATAGGAGCTGCCAGCACTTCCTGAGCTCCTGTCGTAGAAAAGGCCACAGATCAAGGGCAGGGACAGCTATGGATGTGTTAGCTCTAGCGTTATCTTGAGCGGATGCAGCGAGCTCATCCGCGAACACATTTCTCCGATATGACGGTGCCGTGGCACCAATGCACTCTACAACATGCCGTCTGAGGGCGTAGATAGTGAATAAAAAGAGTAAACTGACAAAAAACAGAATTTTGTGGTATTTCACAGTTTTCAAAGCTGTTACTATGCTCAGCTAATCCGTGTATGTTACCACACTTTGTAGTTGTATTTCTTTATTATGCTTGACGGCTACAGATATAGTTAATATGCTTGTTTTGTTGTGCAGAATACCGGAGTAAGAAAACGATGTACAAGCAGTGGCATAAGACCCGCTAGTGAGAGAATTTGAAGCATCGGTGAAAAACTTTAGGCAAGTGTACTTGCGTTGGAGTTCGACGAAGTGCGTGTGGATATTTGCAGTAGTAGCACGTTTCGTAACTTCCACGAAAGATGAATAACGCGTTGGATGCCCTAACCACTGAGCTATCACGGCGGCCGACGAAAGATGAATCACACTCTATAATCTGCCACTGTAGTGTGGTTATAATGCGACGCATATAATGCGGGAGCCGTCAAAATGGTGCTCTAGGAATGGCACGCCAGTTTCTTCAGCAAGGTTCCTCACATGGAGTCAATAAGGCTGTCTCTGTGAAAGATTATTGTTGAACAAATCAGAATTAGTCAAATTGGTAACTCCGGAGGAAGTGGGATGTTTATCGTCTGCCTTAACCTTCAGAATGTACATCAAAAACATGTAACATCTCTGCAGGTGGAGCGACGAAGCATTCATTTGATCTTACGTACAGGCTTTCTAAAGGGCTAGTTCGAAAAGCACCTGCACAAAAGCCAATGCATTTGGTGGGCCAGGTCGAGCATCTTTAAGGCTAATGGTGTCGCACACTGGTAGGTTATACCACCGTAATCTAGGCGCGTGCGTACAAGGCTTTTATACAAATATATCAAGGATTTCCTGTCAATGCCCTACGTAGTGCTTGACAACACTAAAAGTATTCATAGTTTTAAACAGCGAGTTTTCATTAATATTTTGTGTATGGTTTTAAGGATATTTTTGCGTCTATAATAGGCCAATAGACTTATGCTAAGTCTTGACAAACAGGCGTTGACCATGCAGGTCAATGTCGGGGTCGAGATGGAGGCCCCTTTCTTGGTAGAACAAGACGCAAGTGCTGTATTGCATGTTGAGTTTACAACATCCTTCATCTGCCCAGGTGCATAGCCAGGAATGTTCCTTTGGGAAGGGGGGGGGGCAAGGGCGACCTTGATTTTGGGAGGGGCCCCCGTTCAAAATGGCCTTTTTTGCTCTCTATACCATAGTGACAAATAATATTCGGAGAGGGGGACACCCCTTGCTGTGCCCCTTAATCTGCTTATTGAGAAACCTTGTTCAAACCTCATTGGGCTTGACGTTCACATACTCAGAGGTTGCACGATTTAAAACGACATGTACATCATCGTGATATGTGCGATAAAACATATTGTGTGGGATAGACGGGCGCAGGGAGTTGCAATAAAAAGCATACAACTCAAAACACCTCCTTGTGGCACTATTAGTTCTTTGACAAATATCCGGGATAAGACAGTGCCCACACGAACACGAAAAGTCCGGTTGGACAAGTAGTTTTCGATGATTGTCAGAATTGTACCCCACGCACCTCAATGTTTCAGGTCTCGCGATATGCCAAAGCAAAATACAGTGTCCTACACTTTTTTTATCGAGAAACACAGAACGAAAAATTGCTTATCAACAAAAGTGTCCTGAATTCGTGCCTCTATACAGGCAGGGCTTACCACGGTGGACCGAGCCTCTCGAAACCCACACTGGTATAAGTCAAGCGGACCATTAGTTTCAAGAAAGTGCATCAGCCGTGTTTATCGTTTTCTGAAAGACTTTAAAAAGACAACTATTTGACGCAAGTAGCCTTTCCTTGTTTTATAATCGGGAAACGATGGCTCTCATTCAGGCTTGGGGTAGCTTGCTGGGAAAGCATATCCGGAGAGGAGGACATTTGGGGTTTCAGTAGGAAGGTGTTTCTGCATTTCTTATGCCGAATGGTCGGGGTTTGGGGTAGATTTACTGCAGTAGGTAACTGAGACATGTAGTTCCGCCAAACAGAGAGGTTGATTGTGTGTTGTGGATTGGCGTTCTAATCTCTGTTTGTATATTCTGGGTTTGTAACGTTGGAAGGCTTTGCTCTAAAGTGGTGAGTTGGAGACCGGTTCGAAGTCCGCCCCGAGGGTGTTTGCCTGACCCTCCAATCTGTCGCCCTCCGTGTTAAGCAGGGGTAGTGAATATGTTTTCCTTCTACTCTTCTCACCCTGTTCAAGAATTTACCCTCCAGTGTATATAGGTGGAAATGTTGTAGGCTCCTTTGCTCATATTTAGGTGCACGTCAAAGAACCCCAGGTCGTCGAAATTTTGGAAGCCTTCCACTACGACGTCTCTCATAATCATGTGGTCGTTTTGGGACGTTAAACCTCACATATCAGTCAACTCAATCCTTTGTATATGACGTCATACTCGATATAAATTTATGCCAACTTTCTCATCTCACGTTTTAGCGGAACCTCCTTTCTTGCGGCATAATATCCCTAACGTTTATTAGACTTTCGTGTGCCGGTGTGTCCCGAAACAACTTCCACGCCTTATTACAGTAAAAGATGTTATGAGATCACAACTTGGGTCACGCGAAAATGTCCACCACTACCTTTGTCCGTAACCGCATCGCACGAAATTAGAAAAAAAACCTAGCACAGGTGACACAGTGGGGCTGAGAGCCTCTAACCTGAGTCTGCTGGGTCCTAGCCCAATATTCCACCACTGAGCCACACCGGTTCTTGTGACTTGTTGGCAAACTAGCCTTAGGCAGGCTTGATGTCGGGAAAGCAATCGCGTTATTACGACTTATGAAGCGTTTTAAAACAGCGAAATAACAGCCAGTCGTCGCACAATGTAAATAGCGTAACGAGTGCTCCGTTCAATGCTCCAACTCATTACAAATGCTTGTTCTTGCTCCCCTAGTAACTGTGGCTCACAGCCTTTTCAGCCATAATTCCTCCTCCTCATCAGCCACTCCACGAACAATTGACACACAATTTCTTAGAAATTTTTACCGGATGACACACTTTTTAAAAGAATGACGAAAAATAGCATAGCAAATGCTGGCCTACTGCGCAAAATTTTTTATCATTAAAGCGCCAGTATGTATAAAGCAAATGTTCTTACAGTAGTATTTTAAAAGGCTCTCAAAAACCGCTCTCCTAGCTTTCGCTGTGACTGTGCAGCGCCTTCCGAGCAGACCTGGCGTTTTTTTTTGTTATTTGCACGGATTACGGCACTAATTCTTCGACCATGGGACTCTTCTTTTGCCTGACCGTCCACATGTTGCATTTAGTTGCAGCATCAATAGAAAGAGCAGTAGGCTAGCCCACATCTGCCTCTATGCTTAACACCCCATGTCAGTCCAAGTAAAGAGAGTAATTTTGTGAAACTGTTCCCAATCGGCGTTGTCGGTGAGACATTTGGGAACCTGTGGGGGACATGCATTTGGTATTGAAGTGCGCGAACTATTGAAAAATGGTAACTGCCGTATAGAACAATAATGAATTCCCATTTAAATAGAGGCAAGAATGATGGAGATTTTTTGCTGAGGTGTATTCTTTAGTACGTATTGAGAGCGATGTTGTATTTTGTTGCCCTTTTTCGATTCAGGAGGCATGTGCCAACATGAAAAAAAAACTGTTCAATCAGACGACCTCGTCCATTTATTTTATTCCTTCCCCTCCCCATTCTCTCCCACTTCCTCTTTCTTACTTTTCTGTCTCTGTTTACTGCTTCCCCCTTGCAGGGTAGCCAACTACATATTTGCTTTCCCGTTAACGTCCCTCGCTATTCGCATAACTTCTCCCTTTCTTTTTATTGCTTTGAATTATGCAACACCATCAATGAGAGCCAATCAATGCATTATTATTATTATTATTCATAATACTGCCAGTCTCCAAAGAGACCATAGTAGCATGGAATAATGCCTGGAATAATGTCAGTATGCACGGTATCACAGAGGGGTCAGCAACAGCTTCGAGTGCAGCACCACGCAGACACACACACACACACACACACAAAAACGTGCGTGCGCGCGCATGCGTATGTGCGTACGTGCGTGAATACATACAGTGCGAAAAGAGTATGCATAGGAGATTCTCGCTTCCACCTAGCAAAAAAAAATTTTTTGACTAATGTTTTGCATATTTTGTGCTGTCTCTAATCGTCTATAGAAAGCAGTGAGTAACCACATTATTTGAATCATTTGAGGAGGTTTGACGTTATTCTAAGATCAAAAAGACACGACCGCGGTGAACGAGTAGAAAGTGGAAACTGAAAAAGTTAAGGTAAGGGAAATGATATATACGTGTCAAAGAATAAGCAACGAAAGTAAATGATTCAGGAAAAGAGACTGGCATTCTTTGTTGGAGGACCATCAAGAAAATAATGTTCACAGTGCATTAGTTGATAATGAATAAAAATCATGATATATGTCGCAGTTCTCTTGTTCCTTAAAAAAATATCACCATGATTCCCGACTAAATTTTATATAGTTCTGTCACAATGACACTAAAGCTGTAAACTGGGTAAGAAATATAAAAAATAGCCTACGGTGAAGTTTTGAGCTATGATGTTACCCGAAGCACAGAATTACTAAAACTACAAAGCGAAGATCACCACGCCAATTAAATTTTACGTAGAACCAATCACTGTTTTTTTCAGTAAAGTAAAATCCAGACGTGAAGTACGAGCACCAGCTACGTAACAAGCAATGATCTTCGATACAATCCCAATGCAAACTTCAGTGTCTTCTGCTGCTTATGCTGGAGCATATTAAAATAGCTCTTCATATGCCAATTAGTGATGCCTATAAATACTTTGCAGGTAACAAAACCTTTGTTTCAAGCAAAACAAAGATGTTTTAAAGTCAACATTGACATTAAAAACGTCATAAAAAATGACATTTTTATTGCCCACTAGCGCAAAAAAGAATCGATAGCAATGAACCAGTCTAAAGTAAAGCCAAATCATCATGTCACAAGTTTACCTACCTTGTTATTCACGTTCGCGCTAACACAGAAGTGCGCAAACAGTACATGTCTCTTTCTCAGACCCATTATGCTAGAATGAAACATCTGAACGCACTTACTGAATGTCTGGAGTGGCTGCGAAAACTTCAACCCTTTCTCTCGCTTGCAAACGAAATAATGAAATTATTTTTATCCCTATATTGTCAGCGGCTTTTCCTATAGAGGTATTCATGCAGCTTAAGAAAATAACATTTCAAAGAGTTTTTTTTCTTGTTAGGCAGCTTCTTCCCAGCATTACTTGCGTTTGTCTTTAATACATTTGGATCACACGTTTGAATCTTACATTGCGTTCATTTTAAAAATTATTACACGTGATTACGGATACCTAACTTGCTTGTGTGTCATGATGCGATTGACGATTTTCTTTCATTTGTACGTGCTCTGCGGCTGTGATTCAACAGAAGATAGCTGAAAAAATTTATTTATTGTGTGGCATAGTCGGACATACAGCAAAACATGTCGTCCGCATACACAACTTTCGTGTTCTGTTTTTTCCCCCATCTTTTTTGTCTGTTCTCCCGAAGAATTTAGATTTTCTTTTTTCAGGCTGGGTTATTAGGCTAATAAGAAAAATATGCCTTCAAGAGAGTTTCGCAAATGTGCTGAAAGGCCATAATTATCACCGAAATTGAGACCTGGTGAGGGCGAAAAGATCAAGCTCTTTACTCGCCATCAATGCAACTTTATGGGCTGGTGTTTACCGGCATGACCTTACTCCGGATCCGCTGTTGCAGCTAACTTAAAATACATTTTATTTTGGGTTGTTTGACTGCTTGGTGCAAAAAGCCAGCACTGAACATGTGGCACTTCATCCCTACCTTACGGGTTGCTTTGTTTACTGTAGCTGAGTTGGACTCATAAAAGATGAAAAAGATAAAAAAAGGTAATGCCAAACAAGCCCTTCTATTACTACACAGTGCGCCCCTGAAAAGCTGCACCCCCGCCACATGCGTTTTGTTGTTTCGCGTGGCTTTTTTCGTTCCTGTAGATCATCTTTTGTCCTCGCCATAGAATCTAAATGCAGCGTTACTCTCTCGGGAATCTGTACACTACAAAAAATATCAGAGATAAATAGAAATGCACTTATATCAGGCTGTGGTGATCGTGAACGTCGTGGTGCAGCGCATGGACAAGCAGTATCGACCAAGCAGTAAGGCGAATTTCGCTTCGTACGAGGGACGCGACACCTATCAGTGCATTGTTTGTTTCCATCCCTTATCTTTTTGACACTGGTGGAGGAGCACAGATGATGTGGTGAGATCAACGCCCAAGAAAAGGCGAATAGTGTGACAACAAAAGGGGAAAAACGCTGCATGTCTCTCCGGGACTTCCTGATGAATGTATATAAGTTTATGCGTTGACAAAAAATGAAACTTCTGAATATTGCTACGGCACCCCTTTTACGAATAAAGAAAGATATGCCAAAAATATCGAGAGACTAGAGATATTTTACGCGCATCACAAGGTATCTCGGTGCTACAGAATATTACAAGGAAAAAAAATTACCACCCAAGTACTCCGTGCAGGAGGCTAACCAGCATAGCTGAAACGTGCTTCCACGGGCGCTTGCAGATGTCGCAGACAAAGCTAAAATGCCACCCGAGAAACCTCTGTCGAAAGCCGGCGTTGGTCTCGGCGTACACGTCTGGTTTGAAGTACAGCTTTGTCAAGTTTTGTCAAGAGAGATGGTATGATGAACAGAACAACACTACCGTTCACCCTTACAAGAGATAGTTTGGGGGGCAAAAAATAATTTGGTTTTCATACTGAAATTTTTATTGTCTGCATGTTCTCAAAGAGCAGATAAAAAGAAAACCGAAAGGATTCATACACCAAGAGATTTCTGACTGGCTGAACATGGTAAACCCAGTGTTTTACTGAGTAGTTCATTAAGGAGAACAGATTTATTCTCAACCAACAAAATTTCCGACGCAATTGTCGACCATAAGAAGCACCTTAATTTCTCCGCTTTTTTAGTGTCCTTACTGCTTTTTTTCCCTCATATTTCTGCCCTATTGATGGTCGAATAGCCAAACTTTTCCATTTCCTAAAACAATATGTCTGCCGCTTTCAGAATGTTTGCTGTACGTGCAAAAAACGGGAAACTAATGAATGACTTGTGTGTCCTCTAAGCTTTCAGCTTGGCTTTTGAACATTAGTGGCCCTGATGTCAAATCCACATTACGTAAAGTGACATCGTTTGCACTGTGTAATAACAGACTTCTTAGCTCTCACGTGCTCTTCATTACAGCGAAAGTACTAGACTATAAGAAATGAGGTGAATACCACGTTGTAGCCACCACAGCGCGATTTCGGAGCGCGAGCACGGTTGCAAGCGTGAAAGCTTCTAATCTACTTTCACTGGTATTTTGGACAAACAAAGTCACCTTCACAACAAAACACAACAGCGACTAAAAAAAAGCAATCATTCCTTCATAAGTTTTAATTTGTGAGTCTTTATTACACAAGCACAATACGTACCATTGTCAGCAAAGTGGTGCTTCCCTTTTTTTTCTTGGGCGTGAATTTCGAAGTTTATAACATTATTTCTCTTCTTGATTTACGTTTCACTGTGTAGTCATTTTGCTTTTTGGCACTGAGTAGCGCTCCCGACAATTGGAGAAAAGGTGAACTGGACAACAATGTTGATTGATTACTTCTCTATATTGATTGATTGATTTAGTGATATATGAGGCTTGACGTCCAAACCCACCTAATGATTGTGAGAGATATAGTGAAGTGTTCGGGAAATTTCTACCACCTGGGGTTTTTTAACGTGCACCCAAATCTGAGCATACAGACCTACAGAATTTTTGTCTGCATCGAAAACGCAGCCGCCGCTATTTCTCTTTATATGCTGTCAATTGCAATGTTAGTACTAACGAAAAATATCACTTTCGGTAGCACTTATAAGATATTATGCATATGAATTCAATTAGTTATGATTATGAATTATATATTGCCATAGCGTAAGCAGAACAATGTAACTATTCTTCAATATTTTGTGGGAAAAACATTATTTAAGTAACGTAGTTCATCAAATGGTGATACTAATGGAGCTAACTTGAGGCAAGTGAATCCTATTGACCTATACTCGGAAATTGAAACGATTCTCGATTGAGCCTCAGTTAGGAGCCATTTCACAGCACAGGGAGCCCTGCTCTTGGATATAGAGACAGAACACCAAGCTAATATGCTTCTAGAGACCAACACTATCTGCAGCCTTGCCATATCTGCCCGTGTACCATACAGCTACATGAAAAATACGTGCATTATAAAAGGAGTCCCAAGATGGTACTTGGACGAAGAGCTGTTAACCTAACTGAGACATCAGGGAGTATACCACGCAAGAAGAATCATACGACGAGTCCAAACCTCATCCTTCCAGTGGGAAGCAAGGCGCACTGACTCTGTGGTTCTCACATTCGCTCTCAAATCAGAAAGGCCAGAGAAGATCAACCTTGGCTTCACCAGACATGAGCTTGTAGACTACATGGAGACGCTGCCACGCTGTTTTAAATGTCAGCGTTTTGGACATGTTGCTACGCACTGTCGTGGGGAACAAAGGTGTAAGCGCTGTGGGGGCCTCATGAATTTAAGACGTGTACAAGTAAAGAAAAACCTGTTTGTGCAAACTGTGGCGGTGACCACCCAGCTAGCTACGGCCGATGTTCAGCACGAACAGCTGCGCAGCGAAGAAATAAGACGTTTGTCCTCCGCCCGAAGACTGTGAACGAACCATCGCTCAAAAAGAAGACGTCCAGCGCGCCACAACTTGGCGGTTTGGACAACGAGTACGCAGAAAATTTTCCGCGCCTAAATCCGACAAGAGCTGGTACTGATTGATCGATTTGAGTGATTTGTGGGGTTTAACGTCCCAAAACCACCATATGATTATGAGAGACGCCGTAGTGGAGGACTCCGGAAATTTCGACCACCTGGGGTTCTTAAACGTGCGCCCAAATCTGAGCACACGGGCCTACAACATTTCCGCCTCCATCGAAAATGCAGCCGCCGCAGCCGGGATTTGAACCCGCGACCTGCGAGTCAACAGCCGAGTACCTTAGCCACTAGACCACCGCGGCGGGGCCAAGAGCTGATACTGAGTCAACGCAAGTGCTCAACGCTGGTGAGAAATGTATCACGAAAGAGTCCGCCAAGCGCACCTACGCTGATGCACTGAGCCCACCTCAAATACCATCTGGAAGCAAACAGCAAGAAAACCTCGAGCACGTTATTCGCGCTCTGTTCCCCACACTACGTTCACACGTCGCTAAGATGCCTGCGAGTTCAACGAAGGACATGTTGAAAGCAGTCATGGCTCTAGAAGCAGTGTTACTTTGCTTTGCTTCAACATACACCCAGTAAAATAATGGCAATATCTCGCCCACCTGGTGTCTTTCGTCCTTCAAAAGTGCCCTTAATAATGCAATGGAACTGCGCCGGTCTTACAAAACGTCTGTGCGAACTCAACCTTTTCCTGCACGAGATTCCAATACCAATTCTAGCCCTCTCCGAAGCCGGTCTACCGAATGCAAGGACGCTCCCAGGGTACACTCGACACGACAACCCGAGCATAACGTCGTTTGCAAATGGAAGCGCAATGAGATACATAGGGCGGGAAATACCTCACGTCGCTTTACCAGTGCAGGACCTCTGTTCCAACTCACTGGATATCGCTGCTGTGCAAGTGTGCCTGGGAAACCGAAAACTGAGTGTGGTATCGGTGTACATTAGCCCACAAAAAAAAGGTCTCCATGGAGACTTTCCTAAAGGACCTTTGCACTCGATGTCCCACTCCTCGAATAATCTGTGGTGATTTCAACGCGAACCATCCACTCTGGGAGGATAAGAGCGTAGATTTTCGAGGCAAGGAACTTCTAGTAGCTGCGGATGCTGCCGACTTATGTGTGGCGAATGATGGCAAACCTACATTTTTCAGGCCGCCAGATTCATGGAGTGCAATAGATCGTGTACTTCACTTCACGGACCTTCTGGTATCATCTACCACGGCTCCAGACAGGATGGGCAGCGACCATTTCCCCATCTTCAGCAATATCCTGGGATTTTGAACTGATGGTCGACAATTCTGCAATGTAACACGCTGGGACACCTACGGAGAAGCGTTGGACAAATCCACTGGTGAGCTGTTTGCAGATATGTTGCAAAGCAAGCGAGCGGCAACTTCGTTGCTGAAACTGCCAGACCATTTTCCTGCTCATGACGTGAAATTGAAGAACCTCTGCGCAGCACGTAGACGAGTGGAGCGGAAAATAATGAGAACAAAAGGAAATCCGTCTGCGAAAACCGAATATAACAGGATAAACGGTGCCATTCGTCGCCATACAAAAAAATTAGGACGAAATCGACGGGCCACTTTCTGTGAACGTTTATCAACGTTTACGCCCTTGACAAGGATATGGGCAGTAATAACTAGTCTTTCTGGGAAGATCCGTTCACACAGGCCATTCGAAGCACTCGCTTTGAAACAAGGGATAGATTTGCAAACCGTTTCAGAGGATTTCGCAGACGTGTACACATCTGGCAGATCAGCAGGAGCGGCGATTCCTCCGTCACCCCAGTTTTTTTCACACGATGAATACGCCATTCACCTTTCGAGAGCTGGATATGGCACTTAGCAAATTAAGACGACGCTGTGCCGTTGGTCCCGATTTGATCAGCAATGAAATGATGACAAATCTGCCGTTTGAGCGAAAAGGGGTCCTTTTGGACATATTTAATCATGTCTGGAGCACGGCAGAGATCCCATTTGTTTGAAAGACAGCATGGGTGGTGCCAGTCCTAAAGTCCAGAAAGGATCCTGCGAGCCTCGCATCATATTGACCGGTATCTCTTACATCATGCGTATCTAAGTTGATGGAAAGATTAATATGTACAAAATTAACTTGGTACCTTGAACAAGGAAGACGATGGCCATCGTGTATGACCAGATTTCGCTCACTACTGAGTGCCCAGGACAGTGTTTTGAACCTATTAAGCCACATAGAGCAACACCGCGTCAGTGAACTTTTGACACTCGCCGTCTTCATGGATGTTGCCAAGGCATATGATTGTGTGCTTCAGGCAGGCATCGTGAACGGGCTGCAAGCCATGGGTGTGTCGCGAAATGCTCTTCGGTTCGTACATGAATTTCTCAGAGACCGCTGTGCCCTTGTTAAGCTTGGAAATGTAACGAACGAAAAGAGACGCGTTTCCCTCGGCGTCCCAAAATGAAGTGTTCTATGTTCCTTGCTTTTTAGCGCCGCCATGGCCAGCCTTCCTGGCACTCTGCACTTAGCTCTGAAAGCAGTGAAAATATACATCTACGCCAATGACATCAGCATTTGGATCTCAGGGTACCAGCACAAACGTTTGGCCCGGATAGCACAGAGCGCTATTTCAATCATTAAGCGTCACTTGTTGACACTTGGCCTATCTTTATCAGTGGAAAAATCGGCCTTCATGCTTTTTCTGGGAGCGCGACGGAAGTCAACATGTCTGTCGCTGAATATTCGAGGCCACTCAATTCGTTGTGCAACAAGTGTCCGTTTCCTGGGCATTACTATCGACAACAAGCTATCATGGCGACGTGCGGCTGATGGTATAGTCACTGCATCAGTGCGAAGGATCAACGCTCTTCGTCGCATGGCAAGGGTCCGTTGGGGCAACAATCCTATGTCCATGCCTAAATTGAATGATACGCTTATAACGAACCGCATTCTTTATCAGCTACCCCTGATATCACCATCGCCGAGCCAGTTCGAACGCCTAGAGGCGGTGCACAGAAAGGGTCTTCGCTTGGCGATGGAAGCCCCTCAGGCGGATTCAAACACGAAGGTCACCAATAAAGCCGAGTCTCTTCCGCTCTGCCTTTTGGCGTCTCAGGCCTTAATGACGCAGCTGTCAAGACTGGGCGAGTCCTCCGCAGGCATGGTGCTTCTCCGGCGGCTAAGATCACGAATTGGCTAACATTTCAACGCGGCACTAAACACATTTCGATATTTAGGCTTGAAACTGCCAAAAAGGCGCCCTATGGACCCGCCATGGTGTTTTGTAGATGTTGCGTGTAACTTCAGCCTACCCAATCTACCAGCGAAGGGCACCATTCCAGCGGCGGAAGGAAAATTTCTTGCGCTGGACCACTTGAGCACCATGCACCGCAGCCACCTACAAGCGTACACCGACGAATCAGTATGCACACAAACGGATAGCTGCGCAGCGGCTTTCTGCATACCCTGCCTTGGCGTGTGATGATCAGGCCGCATGAGTCCCGTGGTTTTGTCCACAGCGGTAAAAAGCGCTGCAATCACGGCGGCTTTGCGAAAATTGCGATCCTTTTCTCCACGAGATGTTGAAGTGCTGACGGACTCCGAATCAGCGCTACAAGGACTAAATCGTGGCCTACCTCAAGAAAAGTTTACCAGGCAATCTCTGGCACTAATTGAACACCTAAATGGCAAGATTTTTAATATAAAGCTCCAGTGGATCCCATCCCACGCTGGCATTGAAGGCAATGAAAAAGCTGGTGCCCTTGCATGCGAAGCACGTACATCTGCTCCAAAAGTAAAAACTTCCAAGACTTACCAGAACAACAAAGACGTGATACGCAATCATTTCAAGGCAATCTACAAGTTTCCACACCAAGCATGTGTAATTCATGGGCTTTCTCGTGAACAAGCGACGCTGTTGTACCGCATAAGAACTGGCTCCGCATACACCCCGGCCTGGTCCTTCAAGACTGAGAGATACGCTTCCTCGTTCTGTGCCTTCTGTGGTGACATCGGGGAGATTGAACATTTCATTTGACTTAGCCCACAGTTTGATATGCAAAGAGCAGCGATGATCCGCACCTTGCGAAAAGGCTGTCATAGGCACCGGACAGTTGATGACGTCATTTTTCTTGAAGGACCCGCGGCAACTAGGAGGAACGTGCAACGAATTTTGTTGGTCTTCCTGCGAGACACTGGGCTGTCTGACACGTGGTGACAATTTCCGAATTCAGGAGATGCTCAGGCGGAATGATTGCCGGCCATGCAGGCCAAGCTAACCCCGCCTGCTGCTACACCACCACCCCCACCACCACCGCATGCTCTGCGGTAATCTTAAGTTAGACACGGGAAATTTTCGATGCGCTCTTGCTCTCTCTTTGCTTTTCTGTCCGCTTCTCGCATGTTTCTGGATTTCGAATTGTTTGCGCACCCAGTTTTTGTTATCGGTGTTCTGAGCCACGTCGAGCATATGCGTATTCCCGAAGGTCGGGCAAACCCGCATTATGCTCGCTAGGAGAAACAGCGGTGGAACGACCGCGCCGGTCTACAATGCTCACGCGCTTGAGTAGTTAACTTACAGTAAGTTGCATCACAACAGAAATAGGTATAATTCACTACCTAACTGCTGTTTAGGTTGCAAATGAGTCAGCTTTGTGGCCTGTGTTTCAGCTATGGAGGGAGCAGACGGCATAGCCAGGCATAGCAGACGCCACAGCGGATGCAGTCAGCCGCAGTCAGCATCAAGCGCGCAGATGGCGCGGGGCTACTCGGGCTGGCTCAGGACATTTAGATCACGTGCATTTGACGTAGCCACCTGTGAGCTGAGGCGTCCGCGAGCCGTCCGCAAGTGATACGGGACTTGGTAAATCGATGAAGCTCATTGATTGTGATTATCGGCAGCTTTGCGCTGGACAACGCGTTTTTCTGCTTCACGGCATCCATAAGGTAAACAAAACGCGTGGAGAAGCGAACAGGCAAGATTTCAAGGAATCATAAAGGAAAACGCCGAGCGCTTTATGGCAGGCGCACACTACCATGCTAAACTATACTCGAGCTCTCTAATGGGTGCATAAAATTTGGAGAGAAAAATCAGTAGCGAGCATCATGTGAAAATATTGAATCCTATGCAGTTTCGAGAAATTGGAATTCCGGCTTTTCCTGAATGACTGATAGAACAATTTTTTCGTTATTTGCTAGGAGTAGTGGATAGTAAAAAAGCAGAAATAACAAACTCACAATTCAAAAGTAGGCCCACTCTTTGTAGCACGAAGGGAAAATTGACCACTCATTTTCCCCCAGAACGAGTTGCACAAGAATGTTGCGATTATGAACACCTGCCCACGACAGCCTCCCCGTAGTTTACTGCAAAATGACGCGTCAATCATTCCATTTTTGGCCATCCCACCAATAGGCACATTGCAACGCAGGGAAGCAAGCTGTCAACCGTTTTCAGGCACACATGCTCTTTTCACAACAACAAGAATACATTCTGGATAGATAAGATTAGCCGATACAGGTTGCAGCTTTCCCTATGTTACAGCCACAACCAACATAGTGGTGTCGGGTGGCTTTTACCAAAAAGAGAAAGGATATCGAATAAACGCAATAGGGAGAACTAAACTATGCACGAGTAAAAGTAAAAAAAAACACTATTGATGTAAATGAGAAACGTTGCAAAGAATAATTACTTGACGACGGTGAAGCCACTGTTACGCTATTGCTTCGGTTTATTAACGTCTTGTAGCAAATACTGGCTAGCCTGGCAATGTAGATTGCGCCCGATTATATATTTAGCGTAAAATACCATAAAAACCTTGCCATCAGCACACACAACAAAATTGAGGTAAGTATTAGCGCTTTCGGGCTTGTTTATATATTTTGGCACAGTTCTTGACATAGATAGCAACCAAACGCAGCATTCTTTGCAATGACATTGCTGCGTTTTTTGTGAATTAGAACAAAATCGGCCACCATAAGCAAACTTTGCAATCAATTCTCGCTGCCCCAATCAGCAAACTGCCTTGCTCATTACCATTTCCAGAAGCACACTAATGCGTTTCCCAAGAGGAGATGAATTCGCTGTCGTCCAATGCAGTCTGGGTATCAGATGCGCGCCTCTCATTACTTTCTTTTTCCGATTACAGGCTACTGCCAATCGTGCAACATGCAAATTGTTTCATCCTCGGTTCGATGAAACACGAGGAGTGTTGCTGGTTTTGGCAAAATACCCCGCAATTCTCTCGGATGTCTGAGGAGAGAAAGCGTCGCTCTAAGCCCGATTGTGGGAGCGCATTTTTCGGAATAAGACCTTTGCTGATGTGCAAGTCACGAAAATTGCTTAGGCGTGAAATGGCGGTTTCGAGTGAAAACACGATCTTTGAAGAAGCGGATCGAATGCCTAGCCTCGGCTCCCAATTCCATGTGAAGACGAGCACTGTTTACGGCCATCAGGACACATGAGAACTCGCAATTTTCAGCTCCCTGAATTCATTGGTGGGGTCTTCTACGTATTCTGTTCTGTTGAGTTATAACTGTTTTGCTGTGGAGAGGTTAAGGTCTATTGTAGCTCTCTGTGTCTAGAGGTGTTTTGTTAGTTATTATTCTTATTCTGCCGAGTTGCTAAGGCTGACTGAAGTATTAATACATCACCAAAAAATGCCTAGCTCGTGATGATTGGTCATGGAATGCCAATCTTCCAGGATTATATGATGGTACGTGTATAGAACTGTCGCTCCGGCACACCTGAAATGGCACCCAAAACGAGGAAGACGACAACGTGGTTGTTGTGGGTTGGACTCTCAAGCTTCTCATATAGGCCTGCATGACGGTGCGCTCTTTAAGCTGTTAGAAGACCCGCTATTGGCGAATAAATCTTCCCCGTAACATCTTTTGGTGGAGGTGCGGGGTAGGGGGTAAACGTCCTTCTTGGTGATCCGATTCAGGTGGCGATAGTCGACGCAAAAGCGACAGGTGTTGTCCTTCTTTTTTACTAAGACCACAGGGGATGCCCAAGGACTCGATGAAGGCTCAATAACGTCTTTGCTGAGCATTTGCTCGACATCCGTCTGTATAATTTGGCGCTCAGCATGCGACACGCGATAAGGGCGTTTGTGGAGTAGGCTTGCGTCACCGGTGTCGATGCGGTGGATTACGGCACTTGTGCGACCCAGGGGACGGTCGTCGACGTCAAAGATATCGAGGTAGGAAAATAGAGCTTCCCGGAGCGCTGCAACTTGAGAAGGTAAGAGGTTGCCGGATATCAATTTGTCGAGGAGCGCCTCATATTGCGGTGTGATGACAGGTTTCGCCACGGTCTTAGTGTAAGGGGTAAAAGAACAAATCGAACATTCATCAAGGGTGGACAGATCTGCTAAAGTGTTGCCTTGGGGAAGAACTTGGGTCGACGTAGAGAAGTTCAGAACTGAAAGTAGCACCGTGCTGTTAGCAACAACCGTTACAGTATGTGATAGTGCGATGTGGTGCGTAAGGATCAAATCAATGAGGGGAGCCACCAGATAGTCTCCAGCAGGAACAGACAGAAAGGGCGACACGGGAATGTACATAGCAGCCTGGGGCGGTAGCCATAGAAACTTCACGGATTGTAGCCGAGTGTGACTTGGTGGAGTGAAATCGGTGAAGAAAGGCAATTCAAGCCGTAAGATACCGATAGAACAGTCTATGAGGGCGGAGTGAGCGGTTAAAAGATCAATTTCAAGGATGACGTCGTGTGGGCAAGCATCCAGGACTGCGAAGAGAACGGAAGTGTGGTGGCCGACAACAGTAACGCGGGCAGTGCACATGCCAAGCACTGAAGTTCGTCTTCCGTTGGCCACTCGAACAGTAGAGAACATAGCAAGTGTGGGAGTCTTTTTCAGGTGAGATCGAAGTGTTGAACTCATAACAGATAATTGGGCACCAGTGTCAATTAGAGCAGTAATGGCGTGGCCATCAACGAACACTCGAAGTAAATTGCGTCTTGGTTTGTAGCCGGTTGAGGGTCTTCGTTCCAAGTCGTCAATGAGCCGCCACCTCCAGGAGCTGCACTCGCTAGTTTCCCGGGGGATGACCAAAATAAGCTGGTGACGGAGAGCAGCGGCGTTGAGGGGAGCGTGATGGCCGACCCTGTGGTACGACGAGCGGCTAGACTAGTTTCTTTTGGCGACGACGTCAGCGTAGGATGGTTCGGAGCGTGGACATGAACGGCGAGGTGAAGGGTCCTGAAGAGAGTTATCCGTAAAAGCGGGTTGCAAGTAGTGCCCACGGTCCTGATGGCGGTTGGCATTAGGAAAGATTGACCAAAAATACCACCTGTTGCGGCAATGGCGGGAGATGTGCCCAACTCGAGAGCAAAAAAAGCAGTTGGGTCGATCATCGTGCGTGCGCCCTTTCGGTAGCGTGGTAGAAACCGAGGAGTCGAAGCTGCCGCAGCGACAAGTGGAGCAGAGTGGTGGCCAATGTTGTGGACGGAAGGTCTCATAGGCTGCGGCACGGGCCTGGGCTGGGGAACCTGGACGCCCAAGTTAGCAAACTTCTGACGTACGATGGCTTCAATAAGCGAGACTGTTGCCCAGTCGTCTTGCGCAGACTGATAGGAAGCGCGTGCCATGGCCTGCAGCTCCTGGCGAACAATCCTTTCGATATTGACAGGAGGCCCAAGTGAACGGGGCGCTGCAGAATCCTCGCAAGACCAAGTCGCAGCGGTGTTTGGTAGTCTCGTGAAGTGGTGGGTTATTAGCCAGCTTTTAGCTTGTTCATATCGTCGGCGTTCGGTATGATGGAGTCGACAGTGGTACAGTTTTTACACATTAGTATGTTAAAAGCATCATCAGCAATGCATCTCAACACATTGCTGATCTTGTCCGCCTCGGGCATGTTTTTGTCAGTCTTCCGGCACAGTGCCAGTACGTCTTAAATGTACGTGACGTATGCCTCAATCGATGATTGAACACGCGACGCGAGTTCTTGCCTGGCTGCCCTCTGACGAGCAACTGACCGACCA